>NC_092341.1:280982500-281288269 GCF_046630445.1 Rutidosis leptorrhynchoides | reverse complement strand
CTCATTACTCCATTCCTAACCACCAAACTTCATCCACTTAAATCCTAGTGAGAGAGTGTGATTCAAGTGTGAGAAATCTCAAATCAGAGAAGAAGAAGCTTGTTTCGGGTTTTAGCTCGAGCATTAAAGTTGATCATCTCCTCGTTAGCTTCGTTTTGATTGTTGTGGTAAGCCCTAAACTTGATTACCTTAGTTTAATGTGTTTAAGGGTTAGGGTTTGGGTTAGTATTGCACATAAAACCCATTTGTGAGTAATTTGGGGTTTTTGGGTAAGTTTGGGTCATGAAGACCCAGATGGTGACTAACCTAGGGTTTTGAAAGGGTAAATGGTGTAAATGGGTCTTAAAGACCTAAGTAAATACTAATACACTTATAGTTAATGTTAGTGGGTGTGATTTGGGGTGTGGGTGACCCAAATGGGTGTGTTGACCTAGAAATGGGTCAAATGGGTCTTTGATGACCTAGGTTGTCTTGCATGTATGAAAACGAGTTAACTTTGTGGTTAAAAGTGTGTTAAGACCTTAATTGGCTAAAGTTAGGGTTTTTTGGTGAAGTTAACCCATTATTAGGGTTAAAGGTGCAAAATGGGTCGGGATTGCACTTAGGGTCAAAATACTCTAGATTGTTAAGTGAGTTGCTTGACCGAATTGAGTTGTGAATTGATTATGTGCTAAAATGTAATAGGTACGTTACATTGACGTTGCAAGTTCGGTTATCTTACACGAAGACTTTGAGGTGAGTGGAATAATTATATGCGTATGTATATAATGTATCTATTTGTTGTAGCGTGAAAGGTGTAGTGTCGAGGTGTTAAGACACCACGTTTCACGTGAAGAGTGTAGCATCGAGGTGTTAAGATGCCACTCGGGTGTAGCATCGAGGTGTTAAGATGCCACCTAGGAGTGTAGTGTCGAGGTGTTAAGACACCACTCCGTAAAATAATGAGTGTTGCATCGAGGTGTTAAGATGCCACTCGGGGTGATGTGCCGAGGTGTTAAGGTGCCACCCTAGGGGTTAGTGGTGCGAGGTGTTAAGTGCCCTAACGGATGTTACGAACACCGATGGCGTTTTCGCGAGCGCCGTTCCCTTGTACTATTGGTTAACCATGGTTATTTGTGTTGTAAGCATATTATATTATTCGAGTTATATTTATATGCGGATGTTATGCTAGCTTGGGGGTATTGGTGAATTATAGCTTGTTATTGTGACGATAAGCTAATGTTGTTTGCTAGCATGTTTGCGGTTGTGTAATTGTATGCAAGTAGGTATAATTATATATGTATTCGTATAATTATTGCATTCACTAAGCTTTGCTTACCCTCTCGTTGTTTACTTTTTTTATAGGCTCGGGCGTTGACAAGGGTAAGAGCATTCAATTGGATTAGTGATCTCCCGCTTGTTTTGTTAGGGGATGCTTTTGGGCGTTAGCTTTTGGAGTTCGACCGAGATTGGGTAGTTTAACCCCAAACACCATGCTCTAGTGTCGTTTGGAACTTAAACTTATATTTGGTCGAAACTTTTATTTTAGAACGAAACTCGTAAAATGGGCGATGTGGACCCGTTGATGTAAAATTTGATTTGATGATGAAAATCTCTTAGTTTCACTTATATTGACTTGTGGTAAAAAGGTTTTCGTTTGAAAGTGTCGGGAAGCGGGTTTTCCGCTCGTGTGAGTTGGACCCGTGATCAGTAGCGGGAAGGCCATCGGGACGCCGTCCCAATTGCTTGGACGCCGTCCCAGTTGTTTGAGCTTGACGCCGTCCCACCCTTCTGAGCTGGACGCCGTCCAGGATTCTGGACGCCGTCCAGATGCACTGCCTTAAAATTTTTTTTTTTTTTTTTTTTTTTTGTACGCGTTTTTGGGTTATGAAGTCGGGTTGTTACAAATAGGCACAAGTACTAAAACTAATTCTACGTGGGTTTAAACCAGAAATATACCCTTAGCTTGGTAACATTAAACTACTTGTCTATGTACGGTAGGCGCGAATCCTAAAGATAGATCTATTGGGCCTGACAAACCCCATCCTGACTATGGGATGCTTTAGTACTTCGAGATTATTTTAAACACACCTGATCTGGTGTACTTCAGAGGGTAAAACATGAACGTTAAGGCTTGTTACCGGGTGCCTACAACTTATAGAATACTTTTATACACTTGCGAGTGTACATATATTTATAAACGGAAATCTTGTGGTCTATTAATATATTGAAATGATTGTTATGATAAACCTATGAACTCACCAACCTTTTGGTTGACACTTTAAAACATGTTTATTCTCAGGTATTAAAGAAATATTCCGCTGTGCATTAGCTCATTTTAAGGACATTACTTGGAGTCATTCATGGCATATTTTGAAAGACGTTGCATTCGAGTCATTGAGTTCATCAAGATTATTATTAAGCCAATTATAGTTGGATGTATTATGAAATGGTGTGCATGCCGTCAACTTTCGTTGTAAAGAAAGTTTGTCTTTTAAAAACGAATGCAATGTTTGTAAAATGTATCATATAGAGGTCAAATACCTCGCGATGTAATCAACTATTGTGAATCGTTTATAATGTATATGAACGGGTCCTTTCAGTTGGTATCAGAGCGGTGGTCTTAGCGAACCAGGTCTGCATTAGTGTGTCTAACTGATAGTCGTTAGGATGCATTAGTGAGTCTGGACTTCGACCGTGTCTGCATGTCAAAAGTTTTGCTCATCATTTTTGTCTGAAATTACCTGCTTATCATTCTTAGTCTAGACACATCTTATTGCATTGATTGCATGAATAGTGTATAGACAAAATTCATATCTTAGCGTATCTGCTAATTCATATCTTAGCGTATCTGTTACTGTAAACTTTGCCAGACATATTCCGTAAATTCCTCCGTAATCTACGAAACCTTTTGCTCTATATAATTAGAATACCACCCGATAGCCGGAAAATCATTTCATATCGAAAAATTCTTTATTCAATCGTACAAAATGGAATTCGTCATTAGTTCAAGTCCCTCGGATTCCGAAATGGAATCCCACTCAAGTTCCAAAAGCAGTGTGACCGGAATGGATCAACCAATTAGTCATCATCTATTCTGGATGAATTGGGGATGGTTTCGTAGCCTCCTTAATCATTGGAGACAAGAAGAAGGTGATCCCTTCCATCTACCACATTGCCCTCTTGGCGAAGAACCTGAAGCACTTACCGGCGAACCTATCCGAAACACCATTTTCTCTCTTATTTCTAGAGTATCTCGTCACGATTACATACTACACCAAATTCTATATTTTATTTATCCGCTCGTCCGAACCGACAATCACCCCGGTGTGAAGAAGTCAATGAGCTTCGCGCTCGGATAGTGGCTTTGGAGAATATGGTGCAAAGGTTACAAACACCAGCAGCAGCACCAGCAGCATAAACAGTACCACCATCAGCAACACCAACAGTACCATCACCACCACCAACAACAACATCCACATCCCACACCGCAACATCACAATCTGTATCTCAAACATCAATGTCATACGCCCTGTAAATATCCAGGAATATCAACAATAACAAACGATGAAGTATTAATTCATAAACTTCATTGAAGAGATATCTCTGCGGCAGTTATGTAATCTCCAAAATCTTAGAGATTATTTAGTTCTGACCGTAAATCGGATGAGTGAACGGAGATGGTAGAGTAAAAATACGATTTACAAGCTAGAATTGTTTTACCAACAGCATCAACAGGACCGTATCATCATCAACACAGTCAGTGCCGCCAGTATCGTCAGAATCAACAGCACCTGTAACATCACAAACTCTGTCAGTTCAAGAATCATTGTGGACATCATTACGAATCAACAACAAATATATTGTATCAACGAGTTATGAAGTATTAACTCATATCCAATCGAAAGATTTATATGTATATTTTATATGTATAAATTTTTAAACCATAATAAATCTTCCCGTACTAAGCTATTATGTGTGAATCTTAACTACTCAGTTAATTCATATTACAAATATGCAATGATGTACGTCCTTCGTCCGCAACTTAACCATCGTTAATTACAATCTCTGTCTCAATTCAATAAAATTTCAATTCATAATAAATCAAGTGTATTATTCGAATATATGTTTGATTTTACACTTTTATCATCGATGTACTCGAAACTTTTCAAATAACATCATTCGTACCTTGCGAAGTTCACAAGAATTTCATGAAAACCAACAAATAACAAAGTAATGATTCATAATTTCAATATTATTGAAGAAATACTTATGCAATTTATAAAGTTTTAGGGATTACTCAATTCTAGTTCCAACCATAAAACAAATGAGTTTAATTTAATATTAACTCATTAAATCTATATTACATCTAAAGAAAATATACACATATATTTTCATAAAGATTGTAATAAACTTCTTTTGTACAAAATATTAATTGTGAAATTTTTTTTAACGGGTAGGTAATACCCGAGAGATATATAAATTCATAATTAATATATTACATTTTTCGAAACTGATTCAGCAATCATCAACTATACTCCCTACTTTTCACAACAATATCCATTCTTTCATATAAATCAAAACAATCATACTCATTCAAATTCAATTACATATTCTGATTTTGAAATCGCATAATTCAATTCGAAATATAACCAGTATCATCACTCTTAGATTCCTATATCTTTCAAAGCTATACTTTGACTTCAAAACTGTGTTAGAACATCATATGTATTAACGATTACAATATGTGCTCAAACCCTTCGAAATTCCTGAAGACACTTCAACTAAGGAACAATCGAGATGATGATCCAACCACATGTTACCCACAGTTATACACCTGAAAAACTCTCAAAACCCAAGTCATAGTTCGACACGTATCCGTGTTAGACCCTTTGGCATTTACTAGCTAAAATAACTTTTCAATTCCGCTTCAAAATAGACAGTTTTATCACAGCTCCAGCAAGTCAACTTCGACTTCTCAATCAAAACAGTCTTATTATAACCTCGATAGATACGTTGCCCTTTCGCCAACGTTACCGGGGAATCGTTTATATTCACCACATTAGCAATAAACTTACCAACAGCTTCACTGATCTTTGACTTCCCAAAAAAAAAAAATTATTATAATTATCGAAACCCTATCATATACTCATTCGTACCTTATAACAAGAATTGCCATACCAATTATTGAGAATCAGCAATCAGTATTTTGAAACCTCGCAGCATGTCTACATCAACAATTACATATACACACAACGTCTACCTCCGAGACTTACATTCTTTGAATGAGAAATTTCTGAAAAACACCCTAAATTTCGAACCAGTTCTCAAAATTTTGAAAAATGCTGATGAAGCAGCAAAAACTGTAAACGATCTTAACAGTAAAAAGTTGAATGATAAAGGATAGTATATTGGAAAAGCTCAGAAAAAGAGAAGCTTTGGAACTGGAAAACGGATTGAGCAAAGTATGAAGGAGGCTGTGGACAAATCACAAAGGCTGAACCTGCCTTCAAAGAATCCAAATGATTCGGTATTTGCTGAAGTCATTAATGAATACCTTGCTCCTGACTCTAAACCCCAGCGGACAATATCCTTCATCATCCTCTGATATTAGACATTCTAAGATATCATCGTATCTTTCATTATAAATATCATCCATACTTCTGAAGATATTTTTATAATTATTCTTATCTGAAATCATTTACCTCTTCGCGCTATCTGTATTATATCATAAAAGAAACTATTTTAGTTTCTAAATTCTGAAACATTCGAGTTTAAAATAGGAATATTCTTGAAGAAGTGTTGGGAGCTGAAGCATGAGTTAGTATAATATAATGACACTTGATCAACGTGATTATATTACAGTAATTCATGCTGAGTTTCTAAATGGAACATGATGATTCACAGATCATAACGTCATCATGTGCTATGTTACACGACTCTTGTATTCTCTTTAATCTCTAAATATCAAGAAAATATTTCTTGATGATTCGGCCTTTTCCGAGGTATTCTGGTAATTTGACAAGTCAAGATCGTGTCATTACAATTTCCTTCCTAGAACATTAACAATGTTCATTCCGAAATTTATATCTACGAATTCTGGACCATTACAAGCGGTGCTTAATCGCAAGAAGAAGAAACGAAAGGACAAAGCTCCGAACTAGAAATGGGAGTATAAATCATAGCAAATAGAAGAGAGCATTAACTGTGAATGATAATGATTATAGAAGAAGCAAGGACTTTGAAATATAAGGGAAGATATAAAACCCAACAACAACCCAGAAATCACAAACCGTATATATCAATGCATATAGCAATATAAAGACACGGGAGAACTAAAAACACTATAAAACCAAGAGTATAGTAGAAGTAAATAGATTCTTCTGGATGCAGATGAAAAAGAAGAGCGACAGATATGAAAGTGAGGAGCATATCAAGAATCAGCACTGAATGAAGCATATTGACAAATACTTAAAAATATGAGTTGAGAAGGTGTGAGTTGTAAGAAAACAAAGGAGGTGGATTTATAGTGAAATATCCGACAGAGAAATCAAAATGGATTATCGCATTAATTCGAAGAGGATCATAATTTCCTTAATCGCCGAATAATCAAATCCAATATAGATTACAAAGATTTTCTTTTCGGAGATCAATCATGATAACGTCAAAAGATACGACGAATCACTATTATCTTATTTCATTCATTTACGATAACTTCACTCACATGCTTCGAGTAATTGAATTATTTTATCCATGCTTCTTGAACATGATAAAACTCTATAATCGTTATAATAACATTCTCATTGTTAGTCATGACGACCTCTATCAAATTTCGGGGACGAAATTTCTTTAACGGGTAGGTACTGTGACGACCCGGAAATTTCCGACCAAATTTAAACTTTAATCTTTATATTATTCCGACACGATAAGCAAAGTTTGTTAAGTTAAATCTCAAGAATTTTAAACTGTGTTCATACATTCATTATAACCTCGACCAAATTCCGACGATTCACGAACCGTTATATATAAATAGATATGTATATGTATATATATATTATAACTTGAGAATATTAATAAAGTATTAAACGTATAATACTTTACACGAACATATTTGTTTCAATATGATTTTCGACGAAATTAAAAAATATATATATTAAATGATTGAATTATCAGAAACATTGAATTATGATTACAAGTCTCTGTTGAGAGGTCCACTATGATTTGAGAAAATCTATTCCTCTTAACGATATTTAGAATAATTTGTAAAGCTATTTATAAATAAAAACAAAAAGTGTCATTTACGAAAGTTAAAGAAAAGTTAGTGGAGAATTGGTAATATTCTATTAATCTATTTTCAAACGTACAAAGACGTTTTCAGTTTAAAAAGAACTTTATTATTAAAACGTATATAACTTTTATAAATATCTAGAATCACTTTTGACAACTCATTACTTAACCAGTATAATAAATATAACGATATTTATATTTTATTTCATTAAATATATATAACGATTTAAAAGAATATTATATATATTTATACGCGTATTATACATACATAGTTTTTATACTTTTACTATACTTTAACTTTACCTTTACTTTACTTTAACTTTAATAATTCACTTTAATAATTCATACTTTAATAATTTACTTTAATAATTCATACTTTAATAATTCACTTTAATAATTCATACTTTAATAATTCACTTTAATAATTCAAAAATCTATTATAAATAGAATTCAATAGGTTTCATTATTTCATAGAAACCTAAAAATATATTTGTCTAAACTCTCTCAATCGATTTATATATATATATATATATATATATATATATATATATATATATATTTGCTCTGTATTATTTCAAGATATTATTAGTATACATAAAATATTACGACGGAGTGCTGTCCGAGTGATTTCAAAATAGTTTTTTTTTTTGAATGAGTCGAAGCTAAGGAAATTATGGGTTATAGCTATGGAGGTGATGGGTATGGTTCATGGGTATGCTCGTGAGGTCAATCTAGTGTTTATCATCTCCGTTGCGTCTACGTACTTTCCCGCAATATTGAATCTCAATATTGATACGTTCGTGAATCCGAGGCCAACGTTGCACTTGTTAAATGACGTTATATGTATTTTTACTACGAAATACAGTATGGTGAGTTTCATTTGCTCCCTTTTATATATATTTTGGGACTGAGAATACATGCGCTGTTTTTATAAATGTTTTACGAAATAGGCACAAGTACTAAAACTAATTCTACGTGGGTTTAAACCAGAAATATACCCTTAGCTTGGTAACATTAAACTACTTGTCTATGTACGGTAGGCGCGAATCCTAAAGATAGATCTATTGGGCCTGACAAACCCCATCCTGACTATGGGATGCTTAAGTACTTCGAGGTTATTTTAAACACACCTGATCTGGTGTACTTCAGAGGGTAAAACATGAACGTTAAGGCTTGTTACCGGGTGCCTACAACTTATAGAATGTAACATCCCGCCTTTTTCCATTTACTTTTTCGTTATACTAATTTAAACTCCGTTATATGTTTATAACATCTCCCGTTAATACGCGTTTTAAAATATTCCGTTTAGGTATTTTCCGCACCCGACTACAAACTCGAGGGACTAAAATTGACACGGGGCAAACTAGTTGACTAGGTTAACTAGTCCACCCCAATCACCACCATTCAACCATCTCCCTCTCTCTCTCTCTTTCTCTCTAGGAAGAACACACACATATTTACCAAATTCATTCAATCATCATCTAAATTCGACATAGGAGGCTTACAACAAAATAAATTACATATTCGTGATCCTCTCTTCATCCTCTTCATTTTGGTACCAACTTCATCTCGTTTGGGTAACATTTCTAAAACACTAGTTTTCTTTAAATTTGTGTTCTTGACTTAAAAGTATGTTAATTAGTGTCTATGGCTCATTGTGATGTCGTGTATGTAATTTGTATGCTCGATTTGTTGTTTTTGGTGTAACTAGTTCATTATGAAAATTACTTGCTAAATCCTTGATTTTGGATGATCAAATGTTATTAGATTGTTAATGTGCATGTTTTAAAAGTGTTACTAGTATCATTAGCTTCATTTTGATGTATAGATTGATTAAAGAAACTTCATAAACGCGATTATTGATTTTGTGAACTTTTGGTTAGGGTTTGATAGCTTTAAAATGAACTTTTGATGCGTTGAATGCTTGTTAATGTTATTGATAAGTGTTTAGTTGTATTACATGTTTCATTACCTTCAAAACGGCATATCATACATGTAAATTGGATTCCCGGAACTTGAAATGCATCTTGATGAACTTGAAACTTTGATTTTGGACGTTTAACGAACATTCGATGAGGTTATTGTTGTCTTAAATGATAAATTTGATTTAGTTAATGTATCTAGTTGTGTTCCTTGTCGAAAGAGCTTTCCGGTGATATAAAATACATGTTCTAATTGTTTGCGGATCATAAGTTATGATTATTTGAAGTTTGGGTCGTGCACTTGTGTAATTCAGCAAACAGGACCTGTAAGCCATTTGGGACGCCGTCCCACCCTCTTGGACGCCGTCCCACTCTTCATATCAGGACACCGTACTGATTTTGGGACGCCGTCCCACTCTTCATACTGGGACACCGTCCTGATTTTGGGACACCGTCCTGATACACTAAAACTGGCTGTTTGCTTTGGTCATTTGACATAAAAATGTTTGCTATGCTAAGGACCTCCGATTAACATGAAACTTGGCCAACATGCTCATATATGATTATATAACTTAGAAAAATTGTCGGATACCCAACCCGACCCCGTTGACTTTGACCCAACCAAGTTGACTTTTAATCAAACTTAACCAAATAATTGTGCAATCGTTCTAACATGTTTTTATACTTGTACCTTGCATGAAACATGACAATTTGATTCACATGCTATTATGATCGAGTATTAACGAGCCATAGGACTAATTGAACATCTTTGACCTATCGTGTTTACCGTTATTGATACAACCTATTGTTTAGGTCAAGACTAGCATTGTTCTTTGCACACGTTTACTTGTTGAAGTACTTTACTACTCATGCACTCAAGGTGAGATCAAAGTCCCACTTTTACTCTTTTTGAACTTACATTTGGGATGAGAAAACATAAACATTTCTTTACTAAGTGAACACAAGTACAGGAAAACAAACATTCTACATACGAGTTCAGAACAAAATCCTCAATTCGATTATCATTAGTTACACTTGCCGGGTGTAAGCGAGAACTTATGTTGTATGGATCCATATGGGTTTGACAAACCCTCATTCAAACGGTTTTCTACCGTTTACGAATGAAATATATTTTCGAGAAACAGTGTATGTTCTAGCACTAAGTGATGGGGTTCTATGGAAGGAATGTTAAGCATTGATAATTGGGTGCTCGTGAAACAAACTTTTGGAATGTATTACTATTATTTCATTGATGCAAATCTTGTGGTTCACTTGTACTTACTTACTTAAACCTATGATTTCACCAACGTTTTCGTTGACAGATTTCTATGTTTTTCTCAGGTCCTTGAACGATACATGATACATGCTTCCGCTCATTATTTTGATACTTGCATTAGATGACAAGTATGTATGCATACATGGAGCGTCTTTTGGCTACTTTTAAATTGTGTCGCATAAGTTTCATTTGTACTTATAACTTTGTAACGTAACTTGTGGTGGAACTATTCTCGTAAACTTTGAACAATCTTTACATTTGAAATGAATGCGACATATCTTTTGGTCAAACGTTGTTTTAAAGACTTATGACCACGTAACGGGACCTAAGTAGACGGCGCCGTCAATGACGATTTTGTCGGGTCGCTACAGATGGTATCAGAGCGTTGGTTGTAGGGATTTAGAGTTCATTGGTGTCGACCCCGAGTCATAGGGTACATTGGTGAGTCTAGACTACAACCGGCATATAGACTTGAAGTAGGAATTACTTGACTACTTGTGCATTTATACTCGAACGCTTCTACTCATATCTACTCTTAGTTCATCTTAATCTCACGTTGTTTAATTTGATTGACACGCCACCTTGACTATATGAAATGATGTCGAATGCACATATGAATCAGGGTAATATAATTTCCGGGATTATATTACGGTGACTCATATGAACGTTCCGACATTATGACATAAAGAATTTAAGGCGAGTCGAGGAAAAACTTCTCTTTATCTTTATTCTATATCACGGTTAGTATTATTGAGAATACTAATCAATGATATTCTTGTGTCTTGAAGGAACAATGGCTCCTCGTCGTGTACGCCGCAATGAAACTCCCGAACAAGCTCTCGAACGGATGATAGCTACCGCCGTAGATGCGGCCATGGCCGGTCACTCATCCAACAATAATAATAATAACAACCACAACAACAACAACAACAATGGAGCCGGTAACTCAAACGAAGGATGCTCCTATAAAGCTTTCATGGGGTGCAAACCTCACACTTTTGATGGAACCGGGGGACCGGTCGTGCTCACCCGATGGTTTGAGCAAACGGAAGCCGTCTTTAGCATAAGCGGTTGTCGGGACCAAGACAAGGTCAAATACTCCACTCACACCTTCGCCGGTGTCGCTCTTACATGGTGGAATACTTATGTACAATCGGTGGGTACCGATGAAGCTCACGCTCTCTCTTGGGCCGACTTGAGGGAAAAGATGATTGTCGAATATTTCCCTCGTGAAGAAACCCGAAGGCTCGAACAAGAGCTAAGAACTTTAAAGGCGATCGGAAATGATCTCAAGGCTTATAATCAACGATTTTCCGAACTAGCCTTGATGTGCCCAAATCTTGTGAACCCCGAAGCTTTAAGGGTTGAACTTTACATGGATGGTCTTCCAAAGAGCATCAAACACGGAGTAATGTCATCCAAACCCCCTAATCATCAAGAAGCTTTGAACATGGCCCGCAAATTGATAGAGACAGTGGACGAAATCGTAGTACCGGCACCTAAAGCCGAGGACAAGTCGGGTAACAACAAAAGAAAATGGGAAGCTCCCCAATCAAGCAACAACAACTTTGCCAAGAAATCTTTCACCTCCGACGGCAAGAAGGGTTATGCCGGAATTCTACCTCTTTGCAACAAATGCAACAAACATCACTTTGGCGAATGTAGTAAGCTAATTTGCCATCGGTGCCAAGGAATTGGTCATAAGGCCAACGATTATAAAAGTGCCACTCCCGTCGCTCGAAATTGGCCCAATGCACCAAAGACGGGCACTTGTTACGAATGTGGCCAAATGGGCCATTATAGAAATGCATGCCCGAAGAGGAAAGATAACCCCAATACGCGTGGCCGAGCTTTCAACATCAACACCGAGGAAGCCCGGGATGACACTGAACTAGTCACGGGTACGTTTCTTCTCAACAATTCTTATGTCTCTTGCTTATTCGATTCGGGTGCCGATAAATGCTTTGTATCCAAGACTTTGACTCATTCTTTTAGCACTCCACCTCTTCCATTAGATACCACTTATACCATTGAAGTGGCTAACGGGAAACTATTAAGTGCCGACACATATTACCGGGGGTGTACGTTAAACATTTTGGGTAAGGAATTTGAAATTGACTTGATACCCATGGAACTAGGAAGCTTTGATGTAATAATCGGTATGAATTGGTTAGTCAAAACGAAATCTCACATCCTTTGTGATCTTAACGCAATCCGAATTCCTATCGAGAATGGTGAACCTTTGATTGTTTATGGCGATAAGAGTTGCACCAGACTCAACCTCGTTTCGTGCCTTAAAGTTAGAAAACTACTCCGTAAGGGTTGTTTTGCGATCCTTGCCCACGTTAAGAAAGTCGAGTCCGATGAGAAGCATATCGATGATGTGCCAATTGTTAGTGACTTTTCCGATGTATTTCCCGACGAACTGCCGGGTCTTCCACCTCATCGACCGGTTGAATTCCAAATCGATCTTATTCCGGGAGCCGCACCCGTAGCACGTGCACCGTATAGACTTGCTCCATCCGAAATGCAAGAATTGCAAAGTCAAATCCAAGAACTACTTGACCGTGGTTTTATCCAACCTAGCCATTCACCTTGGGGCGCTCCGATTTTGTTTGTTAAAAAGAAAGACGGATCCCTACGAATGTGCATTGATTATCGTGAACTAAATAAATTGACGGTTAAGAACCGATATCCTCTTCCTCGCATCGATGACCTCTTTGATCAACTACAAGGGTCTTGTGTATATTCGAAAATCGATCTCCGCTCGGGTTATCATCAATTAAGGGTTAAGGGGGAAGATGTCTCCAAAACCGCTTTCCGGACTCGTTATGGTAGTTATGAATTCCTCGTCATGCCATTTGGTCTCACTAACGCACCGGCGGTGTTCATGGATCTTATGAACCGCGTGTGCAAACCGTATCTCGATAAATTCGTTATTGTGTTCATCGATGATATATTGATCTATTCTAAAAATGAAGAAGAGCACGAACAACATCTCCGACTTGTGCTTGAACTCTTGAGACAAGAACGACTTTATGCCAAATTCTCCAAGTGTGAATTTTGGTTGAAGGAAGTTCAATTTCTTGGTCATGTTGTAAGTGATCAAGGCATTAAAGTCGATCCCACGAAGATCGAAGCCATTAGTAAATGGGAGACTCCTACTACTCCTACTCACATTCGTCAATTCTTGGGTCTCGCCGGGTACTATCGTAGATTCATCGAAAGCTTCTCTTTGGTTGCACGTCCTCTAACTGCATTAACTCACAAGGAAAAGAAATTCATTTGGGCGACCGAGCAAGAATCCGCGCTTCAAATCTTGAAAACGAAGCTAACCACCGCTCCTATCTTGTCACTTCCCGAAGGCAATGATGACTTTGTTGTATATTGCGATGCCCCGAAACATGGTTTTGGGTGTGTATTGATGCAACGAACGAAAGTCATTGCTTATGCTTCTCGACAACTCAAAATTCATGAACGAAACTACACGACGCATGATCTCGAACTCGGAGCCGTTGTCTTTGCACTTAAAATGTGGAGACACTATCTTTATGGAACCAAGAGTACTATCTTTACCGACCACAAAAGTCCCCAACACATTTTCGATCAAAAGCAACTAAACATGAGACAACGACGGTGGATTGAAACTTTGAACGATTACGATTGCGAGCTTCGTTACCATCCCGAGAAGGCAAACGTAGTAGCCGATGCCTTAAGTCGAAAAGAAAGAGCGGTGCCTCTTCGTGTCCGAGCTTTAAACATCACCATTCACACCAACCTCAATAGTCAAATTCGTGTAGCCCAAGATGAGGCCCTCAAGGATGAAAACCTTTCACACGAGCTCTTGAACATTCTCGTCTCTCGATTCGAAATTAGGGAGACCGGACTCCGATATTACGCTGGAAGGATTTGGGTGCCTAGTTATGGGGACCTACGAAGCCTTATTTTAGATGAAGCCCATAAGTCACGATACTCGATTCACCCCGGTGCCAATAAGATGTACCACGACCTTAAACAACTATATTGGTGGCCGAACATCAAAAGGGACGTAGCTACTTATGTTTCCAAGTGTTTGACATGTTCCAAAGTCAAAGCCGAACACCAAAGACCGTCCGGACTACTTCAACAACCCGAGATCCCACAATGGAAGTGGGAAAGAATAACGATGGATTTTATCACCAAACTACCAAAAACGACGGGCGGTTATGATACCATTTGGGTTATTGTTGACCGTCTCACCAAATCCGCACACTTCCTTGCCATGAAAGAAACGGACAAAATGGAGAAACTTGCACAACTTTACATTAAGGAGATCGTAGCCCGACACGGTGTACCTTTATCGATTATCTCCGACCGAGATGGCCGTTTCGTTTCTAGATTTTGGCGTACATTGCAAGAAGCGTTGGGAACGCATTTAGACATGAGCACCGCATATCATCCACAAACCGACAGACAAAGTGAACGCACAATTCAAACTTTGGAAGACATGTTACGAGCTTGCGTGGTTGATTTCGGAAAAGCTTGGGACAAGCACTTACCTCTCGCCGAGTTCTCTTATAACAATAGTTATCACGCGAGTATTAAAGCCGCACCTTTTGAAGCGCTATATGGCCGCAAATGTCGTTCACCTCTTTGTTGGGCCGAGCTAGGCGACGTGCAAATCACCGGACCCGAACTCATTCACGAAACCACCGAGAAAATCATTCAAATCCGATATAGGCTTAGGACGGCCCGAAGTCGTCAAAAGAGCTATACCGACAAACGACGCAACGATCTTGAATTTCAAGTCGGTGACCGAGTAATGTTAAAAGTCGCACCTTGGAAGGGTGTAATCCGTTTTGGGAAACGCGGGAAGCTAAATTCGCGGTATATTGGTCCTTTCGAAATCTTGGAGCGTATTGGAACCGTTGCTTATCGTTTAGATCTTCCGCCTAAACTGAGTTCCGTTCATCCTACCTTCCATGTATCTAACTTGAAAAAGTGTCTTGCCAAACCCGATATCATCATCCCTCTCGAGGAACTTACTATTGATAACAAACTTCATTTTGTGAAGGAACCGGTTGAAATTGTGGACACCTCCGTCAAGACATTGAAACAAAGCCGAATCCCGATTGTTAAAGTCCGTTAGAACGCCAAAAGGGGGCCCGAGTTTACTTGGGAAAGACAAGATCAAATGCAAAGGAAGTATCCTCATCTATTCGTGAATTCGGAAACGCAAGATCTCGAGGAAGAAACAACGACTACTACGCCTACTTAAATTTCGGGACGAAATTTATTTTAAGGAGTAGGTAATGTAACATCCCGCCTTTTTCCATTTACTTTTCCGTTATACTAATTTAAACTCCGTTATATGTTTATAACATCTCCCGTTAATACGCGTTTTAAAATATTCCGTTTAGGTATTTTCCGCACCCGACTACAAACTCGAGGGACTAAAATTGACACGGGGCAAACTAGTTGACTAGGTCAACTAGTCCACCCCAATCACCACCATTCAACCATCTCCCTCTCTCTCTCTTTCTCTCTAGCAAGAACACACACACATTTACCAAATTCATTCAATCATCATCTAAATTCGACATAGGAGGCTTACAACAAAATAAATTACATATTCGTGATCCTCTCTTCATCCTCTTCATTTTGGTACCAACTTCATCTCGTTTGGGTAACATTTCTAAAACACTAGTTTTCTTTAAATTTGTGTTCTTGACTTAAAAGTATGTTAATTAGTGTCTATGGCTCATTGTGATGTCGTGTACGTAATTTGTATGCTCGATTTGTTGTTTTTGGTGTAACTAGTTCATTATGAAAATTACTTGCTAAATCCTTGATTTTGGATTATCAAATGTTATTAGATTGTTAATGTGCATGTTTTAAAAGTGTTACTAGTATCATTAGCTTCATTTTGATGTATAGATTGATTAAAGAAACTTCATAAACGCGATTATTGATTTTGTGAACTTTTGGTTAGGGTTTGATAGCTTTAAAATGAACTTTTGATGCGTTGAATGCTTGTTAATGTTATTGATAAGTGTTTAGTTGTATTACATGTTTCATTACCTTCAAAACGGCATATCATACATGTAAATTGGATTCCCGGAACTTGAAATGCATCTTGATGAACTTGAAACTTTGATTTTGGACGTTTAACGAACATTCGATGAGGTTATTGTTGTCTTAAATGATAAATTTGATTTAGTTAATGTATCTAGTTGTGTTCCTTGTCGAAAGAGCTTTCCGGTGATATAAAATACATGTTCTAGTTGTTTGCGGATCATAAGTTATGATTATTTGAAGTTTGGGTCGTGCACTTGTGTAATTCAGCAAACAGGACCTGTAAGCCATTTGAGACGCCGTCCCACCCTCTTGGACGCCGTCCCACTCTTCATATCAGGACACCGTCCTGATTTTGGGATGCCGTCCCACTCTTCATACTGGGACACCGTCCTGATTTTGGGACACCGTCCTGATACACTAAAACTGGCTGTTTGCTTTGGTCATTTGACATAAAAATGTTTGCTATGCTACGGACCTCCGATTAACATGAAACTTGGCCAACATGCTCATATATGATTATATAACTTAGAAAAATTGTCGGATACCCAACCCGACCCCGTTGACTTTTCCGTTGACTTTGACCCGACCAAGTTGACTTTTAATCAAACTTAACCAAATAATTGTGCAATCGTTCTAACATGTTTTTATACTTGTACCTTGCATGAAACATGACAATTTGATTTACATGCTATTATGATCGAGTATTAACGAGCCATAGGACTAATTGAACATCTTTGACCTATCGTGTTTGCCGTTATTGATACAACCTATTGTTTAGGTCAAGACTAGCATTGTTCTTTGCACACGTTTACTTGTTGAAGTACTTTACTACTCGTGCACTCAAGGTGAGATCATAGTCCCACTTTTACTCTTTTTGAACTTACATTTGGGATGAGAAAACATAAACATTTCTTTACTAAGTGAACACAAGTACAGGAAAACAAACATTCTACATACGAGTTTAGAACAAAATCCTCAATTCGATTATCATTAGTTACACTTGCCGGGTGTAAGCGAGAACTTATGTTGTATGGATCCATATGGGTTTGACAAACCCTCATTCAAACGGTTCGCTACCGTTTACGAATGAAATATATTTTCGAGAAACAGTGTATGTTCTAGCACTAAGTGATGGGGTTCTATGGAAGGAATGTTAAGCATTGATAATTGGGTGCTCGTGAAACAAACTTTTGGAATGTATTACTATTATTTCATTGATGCAAATCTTGTGGTTCACTTGTACTTACTTACTTAAACCTATGATTTCACCAACGTTTTCGTTGACAGATTTCTATGTTTTTCTCAGGTCCTTGAACGATACATGATACATGCTTCCGCTCATTATTTTGATACTTGCATTAGATGACGAGTATATATGCATACATGGAGCGTCTTTTGGCTACTTTTAAATTGTGTCGCATAAGTTTCATTTGTACTTATAACTTTGTAACGTAACTTGTGGTGGAACTATTCTCGTAAACTTTGAACAATCTTTACATTTGAAATGAATGCGACATATCTTTTGGTCAAACGTTGTTTTAAAGACTTATGACCACGTAACGGGACCTAAGTAGACGGCGCCGTCAATGACGATTTTGTCGGGTCGCTACATAGAATACTTTTATACACTTGCGAGTGTACATATATTTATAAACGGAAATCTTGTGGTCTATTAATATATTGAAATGATTGTTATGATAAACCTATGAACTCACCAACCTTTTGGTTGACACTTTAAAACATGTTTATTCTCAGGTATTAAAGAAATATTCCGCTGTGCATTAGCTCATTTTAAGGACATTACTTGGAGTCATTCATGGCATATTTTGAAAGACGTTGCATTCGAGTCATTGAGTTCATCAAGATTATTATTAAGCCAATTATAGTTGGATGTATTATGAAATGGTGTGCATGCCGTCAACTTTCGTTGTAAAGAAAGTTTGTCTTTTAAAAACGAATGCAATGTTTGTAAAATGTATCATATAGAGGTCAAATACCTCGCGATGTAATCAACTATTGTGAATCGTTTATAATGTATATGAACGGGTCCTTTCATCAACCACATAATTTTTCACTTTATTATTGTTTAACTTTTTTTCTTATAATAAATTAACTACGTAAATCAATATATATATATATATATATATATATATATATATATATATATATATATATATATATATATATATATTATATATTATTCTCTACATCTCTAAAAGACAAATGCTTTATGAATAGTTCTTCTCCATGCTTTAATCATTTATACGTCGTGCAAAAAGGTTGTACCTACAATGACACCACACTAAACATTGAGAACCATCATAAACTTTAGGGCGCCAAATGTAAATCCCTAGGGTAAAAAAATGTAAACTCCATAGGGATCTAAAGTTAAAGTCCAAGGGCCAAATCGTAACTTCTTTTTTAATCATAAAACTCCCCAACAAATCCACCTAAATTTTTAACCGCCCTTAAATTTTCGTACGACTTGGGATAGGTTTAGCCGACATAACCGTTAAACACGAAATAATTTTACGAACTAAACACAACAAATTATATTCGAAACAGAGTCCCGACGCGGGGCGAGGGCTCCTCCACTAGTTCCAAACAAAAGATCATTCACGTCCAAATAGTATTTTAAGTCCATTCATATAACTTTGGAAAAAACATTAAAAACCAATGGCATATATTTGTCTATATTAAATAACCAAATATCCAATGGTTTTTATATATAATAATAATAATAAGCTTTCTTAAAAGAACAAAAAGGAAAAATCAATCCTAAACTGTTATTTAAAACGTAATTCAATTCAATCGAAATATATTTAAATGTAGTGAAGAAACTAAAACTTGATCATAATGCTTACTCGGAGGTAAAGTTTTATTCACAATATAAGTTGATATAAAAACTTACACATCTACTATGAGCATTTTATAAGTTACTCAAGTTCAATGTTGTTTAACTCAAATTGGAGCTTCAGGATATTCGAGGTTAAGTCAATTCAAAATAAATATTATTGCTCGATCAATTTCATGAGTTTATCATGAGTTGCATGTTGAAATTATCGTCGTTCAAATACGTAGTACATAAGTACCATTGTGTGGTCAGATTAACAAAATTATTATAGAGCTCAAATTGAATTACCTTAAATGAGACATGATATATTGATGCTTTTAACTTTCTTGGTTTTATTATATCTCTACCAACATCACATTTTAAATAAATCCGAAAATAGGGAGTGTGACTAGAGGCACACCACCCGGGTTCAATTCATTACTATGTCAAATTGTTCAAAAAGAGAATGTGACTAGAGGGTGCGCATAATGCGCAATTCACCCCGTACCAGGTCTCGCGCTCAGGGGGGGGCTTGATTACCCGAGGTTTTACCTTCTATGGGGGAGCCAATGTGCTCGTTCATAAAAGGATTTTCTTGCTTAAAAAAAAAAAAAGATTTAGTGAATATAAAAGTATATCTTTTCAAGATATCTAAAACAATTACAAAGGTCTGTACAAATTAAATGTATATGTTTTCCTAATTTAATTACATATGTGACAACCCGGAAATTTCCAACCAAATTTAAACTTAATCTTTGTATAATTTAATGTTTCTGACATGATAAGCAAAGTCTGTAATGTTGAAGTCTCGAAAAATTTATGTTCATATAATCAATTACCCTTTGACTGTGTCCAACGATTCACGAATAACTATATTTAATGTGAATATATATAATTATATATATATATATATATATATATATATACATACATACATATAAATATTAATTGAAAACATTAACAAAGTATTACGTGTATGATACCGTACATTAAACTTATTGGTTTCCATATCTATTTGATATATTAAAATATCCAAGTTAGAAGATAATGTCAAAAGATTGAATTAAAAGATATTTATCAAGTCCCTTAAGGATTATGATATTGTTATGGGTCTCTGTTGTGAGGTCCACGTAGATTTGAGAAATCTATTCTTTTTAACGATATTCGGAATAAATGATGAAAATGAATGTTTATGATAAACTAATGAACTCACTAACATTTTGGTTGACACTTTAAAGCATGTTTATTCTCAGGTATGAAAGAAATCTTCCGCTGTGCATTTGATCATTTTAGAGAAATTACTTGGAGTCATTCATGACATATTTCAAAAGACGTTGCATTCGAGTCGTTGAGTTCATCAAGATTATTATTAAGTCAATTATAGTTGGATATATTATGAAATGGTATGCATGACGTCAATTTTCGATGTAATGAAAGTTTATCTTTTAAAAACGAATACAATGTTTGTAAAATGTATCATATAGAGGTCACATACCTCGCAATGTATCCGTATGTTTTTGCATTCCTCCTTATGGATTAGGACGGGCCGCTTCATGTGGTATCAGAGCGGTGGTCTTAGTGAACCAGGTCTTGCATTAGTGTGTCTAACTGATAGTCGTTAGGATGCATTAGTGAGTCTGGACTTCGACCGTGTCTGCATGTCAAAAGTTTTGCTTATCATTTTCGTCAGAAAATTACCTGCTTATCATTCTTAGTCTAGACACATTTTATTGCATTGATTGCATGAATAGTGTATAGACAAAATTCATATCTTAGCGTATCTGCTAATTCATATCTTAGTGTATCTGTTACTGTAAACTTTGTCTGACAAATTCCGTAAATTCCTCCGTAATCTACGAAATCTTTTGTTCTATATATATATAGATATTATATGCAAGTAGAATACCATCCGATAGCCAAAAATTATTTCATATCAAAAAATACTTTATTCAATCGTACGAAATGGAATTCGTCATTAGTTCAAGTCCCTCGAATTCCGAAATGGAATCCCACTCAAGCTCCGAAAGCAGTGTGACTGGAATGGATCAACCAATCAGCCATCATCTATTCTGGATGAATTGGGGATGGGTTCGTAGCCTCCTTAATCATTGGAGACAAGATGAAGGTGATCATTTCCATCCACCACATTGCCCTCTTGGCGAAGAACCTGAAGCACTTACCGGCGAACCTGTCCGAAACACCATTTTCTCTCTCATTTCTAGAGTATCTCGTCACGATTATATACTACATCAAATTCTAGATTTTATTTATCCGCTTGTCCGAACCTACAATCACCCCGGTGTAATAGAAGAAGTCAACGAGCTTCGCGCTCGGGTAGTGGCTTTGGAGAATATGGTGCAAAGGTTACAAACACCAGCAGCAGCACCAGCAGCATAACCAGTACCACCATCATCAACGCCAACAGTACCATTACCACCCCCAGCCACAACCGCGTTGTAAACCTCAACTTTACAATCTGTACCTCGAGCCTCAACGTCATACACACCATAGAGTACCAACAACAATAACCGATGAAGTAATAATCCATCACTTCATTGGAGAAACCTTCTACGGCAAATACGTAATCTCTAAAGTCTTAGAGATTATCTATTCTAGTCTTAATCATAAATCAGATGTGCGGACCGAGATGATAAAAGGAAGAGTAAAAATCCTGACAAGGATGGTGCGTGATTTACAAGCTAGACTTGTTTTACCAGCAACATCAACAGTATCGTCAACATCACCAGCACCGTCAGTACCAACAGCATCTATAACATCACAAGCTCCGACAGTTCGAGAATCACCATAGACATCATTACGAATCAACAACGAGTATATTGTACCAACGAGTTATGAAGTACTAACTCAATTCCTCTGAAGAATTTATATGTATATCTTATATATAAATTTTGAAATCATCATACATCTTTTCCTACCAAGCTATTATGTATGAATAGAAAAAGGGTAGATACTACCCAGCTAAATTCATATTACTAATATGCTATAATCCTTCGATTAACGACTTAATTATCGTTAACCACAATCTCTGTTCAACTCAATGAATTCCGTTTCATAATAATCCAAGTGTATTATTCAATTACATGTTTAATTTTACACTTTCGATATACCCGAAACTTTCTACGAAACCATAATTCGTACTCTACAAAGTTCATAAGAATTTCACAAACACCAACATCATGCATCAACAAATAACGAAGTATTGATTCATAATTTCAATTTCATTGAAGAAATACTCCGTAAAAGTTATGTAATTTCTAAAGTTAGGGATTATTCGATTCTAGTTTCAACCGTAAATCGAATGAGTTTAATTTAATATTAACTCATTAAATCTATGTTACATCTGAAGAAAATATACATATATATATTTTCATAAAGACTGTAATAAAATTCTTTTGTACAAAATATTAATTGTGAAATTTTTTTTAACGGGTAGGTAATACTCGAGAGATATATAAATTCACGATTAATATGTTACAATTCTTCGAATCTGATTCAGCAATCACCAACTATATTCACTACTTTCACAACAATATACATTCTTTTATAGAAATCAAAACAACCATACTCATTCAAATCCAATTACATATAGGGGTGGTCAGTATTTGGTTTGAAACCGTTTAACCCGAAAACCAAACCGAAACCAAACTGGAAAAAACCTAAACCGAATTTGAAAAATGGTTTTCGAATCGAGTCAAACCGAAACCAAATTTGAATTCGGTTTTTGGTTCGGTTTTCGGTTTTGATAATTCTGAATTCGGTTTAACCGAAAACCGAATTCAAAACCGAATTCAAAATTTATATAAAATTAATTTGTATATTTATGTTCAAATGTCACTATAATTTAGGATTCAATCAATAAGATATGTTCTCACCCATATGACGATTTGATAGCTCACATTATAATTATGTTACTCAAATTATTATGTTATTCTTTTCAATAGCAGAAGCAATAAACGTCATAATTAAGCTGTAAATATTAATAAATCATCGAATTCTTGATAATTTAATAGTACGTCATTGTTTTAGGTTGTATATAACTAAGACATCGGTAACGCTACAATTAAACTACCATCGTTCCCGACTTTTTCATAATATTCGGTTTTAACCGAAAACCGAACCGAATCCGAATTTGAATTCGGTTTTCGGTTTGGTTCGGTTTTAACTTTGAATTCGGTTTTCGGTTTTTCCCAAAAAAAATTCAAAACCGAATACACCGAACCGATTACACCGAACAAACCGAAAACCGAACCGATGAACACCCCTAAATTTACATATTCTGATTTTGAAATCTCAGAATTCAATTTGAGATATAGCCTGTATCATCACTCTTAGATTCTTACATCTTTTAAAGCTATACTTTGACTTCAAAATTGTGATAGAACATCATTTTTATTCATAAAACCCAGAAAAATATTCGTAACATTTAAAATCCTAGAACATCATATGAATATTAACGATTACAATCTATGTTCAAATCCCTCGAAATTCCTGAAGACACTTCAAATAATGAATCATCGAGATGATGATCCAGCCACATGTTACCCACAGTCATGCACCGAAAAACTCTCGAAACTAAAGTCATAGTTTAACACGTACCCGCGTCAGATCCTTTGGCATTTATTAGCAAAAATAACTTTACGATTCCTTTTCAAAGTAGCAAATTTTGTCACAGCTCCAACAGGTCAACTTCGACTTTTCAGTGGGACTAAACTTATTATAACTTCGATATATACGTTGCCATCATTATCGGAGAATCTTTTATATTCCACCATATTATCAGCAGATGTACCAGCAACTTTGGCTTTAGACTCTCTGAAAAATATCTATATTATTCATGAAAACCCATCATCTACTCATTCGCATCTTGTCACAAGAATTGCCAAACCAATTACCAGGAATCAGCAATCAGTATTTTGAAATCTCGCAGCGTTTCTACTTCAACAGTTTAATATATACATATAACATCTATCTCCTAAACTTACATACTTCGAATGTTAAGTTTCTGAAAACCACCCTAAAACTGCGAACTAGTTCTCGAAATTTTGAAAAATGCTGATGAAGCAGCAAAAACTGTAAACGAACTTAACAGTAAAAAGTTTGATGATAAAGAATAGTGTGTTGGCAAAGCTCATAAAAAGAGAAGGTTTGGAACTGGAAAACGGATTGAGCAAAGTATGAAGAAGGCTGGGGATAAATCACAAAGACTAAATGATGTGGTAGCGTGGGGGTACGTGATAGTACTATATTTTACTACGAAATACATTACAAATTACACAAGTTTTAATTATTTATTTACAAATGGGATATACCTAAACCTTGCTACAACACTATAGGCAGTGTACCTAATCGTACAGTAGTGTAGTTTTTAGTAAGTCCGATTCGTTCCACAGGGAGCGGGCTTATTGCACACTATATTGTTAAACAATTATATTTGTACAAAATATATTATATTAATAATATATAAAAGGGGGTTTTTACCGTTTAATGACCGGTTTGTCGATTTTAAAACTTTAGTCGCAGTTAAAACCGAATGTAAAATAAATATAACTTAATTTAAAACGTAAAATAAATAACGATAATGAAATTTCGATAAATAAAAGTGCGACAATTAAAAAGTATGATAATTAAAAGTGCAATTAAATACAATAACAATAAATAAAAGTGCAATAATTAGAAGTGCAATTAAATATGAAAATAAAGGAATTATGCTTATTTAAACTTCTATAATCATGATGTTTGACGTGTTGATTTTAGTTTTATGCTCATGGGTTAATTGTCCTTTGTCCTGAATTTTTTAATATGTCCATACGGATTTGTCCATAATAGTCCATCAGTCATAAATATAAAGAGCGAAAGTCTTCGTCAAATTATTCTTATTCCCGAAGTCAAATATTCCAACTAATTGGGGATTCGAATTGTAACAAGGTTTTAATACTTTGTTTAATGAATACACCAGGTTATCGACTGCGTGTAAACCAAGGTTTTACTACTTTGTTAACAATTACACCAATTACCCTTGAATGTAATTCACCCCTGTTTCAACAAGTCTATTAACTATTAATCCAATTCCGTGTCCGGTAAAATGAATAATTATTGGTATTTATAGATATCCCGCCCACCGTACCCAGTCAAGCGTATGTGGTTATATATAAATACGTCAAATTATAAGTTTGTATATTAAATTCACAAGGATTTGTTTAGTTAATATAAAACCCATTAATAGCCCATAGTCTAATTTCCACAAGTGTCGTTCTTTTATCCAAACCCCAATTATGGTACAAAGCCCAATTACCCAATTTTAATATTTTTAGCCCAACATCATGATTACTTCGGTATTAAATAAGCATAATAATAACTTAAGTACGAGACATTAATTTAAAAAGGAGAACATAACTTACATTGAGTATTTATCGCGTAGTGTTACACGGACAGAATTTCGACTTCAAAAACCCGTAAAATAACCTTTACATAACCCGAACTAATCTAATATAAAACTACCCTATACTATATATATTATATATATATATATATATATATTTATTTATTTATTTATTACAGAGTATTATTATTATTTTTTATATTTTTACTCGGCAGAATGCATGGCCTTTTATAGGCGTTTTGATTTCTGACAGCTCCGCGAGTCGTGGAGTTTTAAGCCTGCAAACTCCGCGAGTCGTGGAGTTTGAAAATCCAGCTCACATAATTTTGGAACCTTACTTGTCGACATAATTTATATATAAATATAAAATATAAATAATTAATATAATTATTTATATATTATATTATATTCTTGTGCATAGTAGACTTGTAATTTTTAGTCCGTTGCGTCGGGCGTTGATAGTTGACTCATATCTCAATTTTGGATTTTCGAACGTCCTTGCGTACTATTTTATATCGTGTACTTTGCGTTTTGTAACTTGTACTATAGTCATTTTTAGACGTTTCTCATCAATAAATTGAACCTTTTGAATTGTATATTGTACATTTGAGCTTTTTGGACGTTTGTGTCTTCAAATCTTCGTTTTCGCCTTTTGTCTTCGCACTTATTTAATATAAACGATTACAACTTACAATAGGAAAATTACAACTAAATAATTTACATATTGGGAGGATATTGCTACTAAATATATGTTCATTTGGAGCACTATCAAATATCCCCACACTTGAACGTTGCTTGTCCTCAAGCAATACAGAACTTGAAATTAAATCACACGAATCACTTCTTTATTCTTCACACTTTATACATCAGTGATTTTGATACGGCGGTATAAACAATGATAGTAACGATGTGGTTTACAGTCCCACATGACTATGAAAATGTAGATCCTTAAGGAAACATTTGATCTTTTTGAAAATTTAATCTAGCTTTTACCCTAGATAAGTTTTCCGGAATAACCCTTCACCGGTGTTGCAAAATATTTTTGTGGGTTTTGTGGGTTTCAGATTTGAAAATTTTAGCTCAAAACTTATGGTTTTGTGTCACCCACTTGCTAACCTTGTATTAGGAAAGCAACACGTCCAGTTTATGTGACGATCGCTCCAAATCCATATGGACAATACGTCATTCATTGATTTCATTGCGAGGTATTTGACCTCTATATGATACGTTTTGTAAACATTGCATTCTTTTGAAAAGGCACACCATAAATGAATATTTAAATCAAAGGTTTTTAACATCTGATGATTTCTACATATAGACAATCACTGTAAATAATAGTTTACAATAGTACTTCCGTTGACAGTACAGTCAAAATAAGATACATGGTGATGATTTGGTGAATTCAACGTTTCCTTGAAAAATATGCCATGTATGACTCCATACACATAGCTTGTCTAACATATAAGCAAACAGCGGAAGACTTCTAGAAACCTGAGAATAAACATGCTTCAAGTGTCAACACAAAGGTTGGTGAGTTCATAGTTTTAATATTACACATAATCCGTATATCAATGTGGATTTACAAAAGTTCAGTTGTTTTATTCAAAACGTTTATCAATAGGTTTTACATAAAAGGTGGATCACAAGATTTCAGTTATTTCATCCGAAACGTTTATCAATAGGTTTTACATAAAAGGTGGATCACAAGATTTCAGTTGTTTCATCCGAGACGTTTATCAATCGGTTATACAAAATTGAGCACCCTGGTAACTAAACTTTAATGCTTATATTATTTGTACCCTTTGTATAATCATCTTAATAATACACGCAAACCAACGTGTACGCTTCTCAAATAGCATACGTCCGTTAAAAGGCTAGCGCTCTAGCTCGGACGGGGATATCAAGCCCTATGGATCCATATACTACTACTCGCGCCCACCAGTTCTTATAACCGGCAGTTACTAGTTACCAAAGCTAAGGGATTTTCGGTTCAAACTCGGTGTAGAATTTAGTATGTACTTGTGTCCATTGCATTTAAAGTAAAGTGCATGTATTCTCAGCCCAAAAATATAGATTGCAAAAGCAATTAAAAAGGAAGCATATGAAACTCACTGTTTAATATTGATATACAATATTGCAGGAAAGCACGTAGACGCATCGGAGATGATAAACACGAGGTTTGATTCACGAAAAAATACCCCCGAACATTACCCATAACCTCCTTGGCAATAACCCATAATTTCCTTAGCTCTAGCTTGCTCGAAAACTCATTTTGAAAATTACTTGGACAGCACTCCGTCGTAATATTTTATGTACATTATTATTTTTGTATCGCAAAAATAATAACACTAATAATAAAAATAATAAGATTAATAATAATCTTATTATTATTAATAATAATAATAATAATAATAATAATAATAATAAAATAAATAAATACGGAGTAAAAAATAATATGTGTCTGATTTATCTGGCCAAAACTCGAGAATTTATAGCACTTGGCCTGAAATCTGGAGTCATGCGACTCGCATGGAAATGGCCTTCTGGCCATGCGACTCGCATGAGGACCAGGGACAGCTCACATTGTTTTGTAATTTAGCTCGTCGACATAATTAATTATTAATATAATATATATAATTTAAATAATTAATTATATATTATATTAAATTCACGTGCATAGTTGACTTGTAATTTTTGTTCCGATAAGTCGTACGTCATCACTCGACTTATGTCCCGGTTCTGGTTTTTCGAATGTCCTTTCGTACGCTGAGAAAACTTGCATTTTACGTTTCGTGACACGTACCTTTGTCAAAATATAGCCTTAATTTATCCATAAAATATACCACTGTAGCAATTCACTGTAGCAAAGTCAATTTCACTGTAGCAAATAGTGATTTTCGAAAACACTGTAGCATTTTGAGTAATGTGGCAAATTGGAAAACACTGTAGCAAATTAGTGTTTTACTGGTTCATCTTAAACGCTTTATTTAACTTATCTAAATATCAATCGAATCAATAAACGAATGTTACTATCGTTTATTATATATATGTATATATCTTTTTAATATACATAAATCAATTTTTAAATACACATTGGAAGTTATTTATAAATAAATTTTAATAATAAATATCTCAACTTATCATATATATTCAAATAGATATTTAAACCAATAAGTTTAATGTACGGTATCAAACAATTAATACATTGTTACCTTTTCATGTTATAGTATATATGTATCTGTTTACATATAATTGTTCGCGAATCGTCGAAAACAACCGAAGGTATTTCAAAAATTTTGAGATTCAGTTTTACAGACTTTGCTTATCGTGTCAGAAATGTTAATCATACAAAGATTAAGTTTAAATTTAGTCAAAATTTCCGGGTCATCACAGTTTACTTGTCCCGTATATTACCTTTCGGTAAACTACCGTCCGGTTGTAAAGGAAAGCGATGAACAAGCAACTGTTAAGGCAATGTCCCGTGACTTGCTTTTGATTATGGTCTGTAACGTGTCAGACGCAATTACTATCCTTTGTAAGAGCAATAGTAAAGCTCACCCTTATAATTTTCTGGTCTGGCACAAGGTCCTGTCTTTGACCATGCTATGCAACCACCGTTCTTACGGTTGACACCCGATTTGGTTCGGGTGACCTAATGAATTCCAGGTGAATTCCTAGGATTTTACGTTCAATGGTAATGAACGCATTGAAAATAGGTTTTCAGAAAACAAATCGGTTTGTAATTTTGATTAAAATATTTTCTCGTTCAAGCTCGAGTTTAGATATCATTGAATTCTATGAGTTTGTAATTCTCAATCTTTAAGGTCAATCTCAAGGGTTGAGTAATATCAGGCTTAAAAGCTGATTTTTAATCTTTAAGGAGATTATCCTTTCTGGGGATCTGATTCATTAGTCTTATCAAGCTAATTTGCACGGTGTCCCCCCATTGTACGAGATAAATCCTTCTCATGGTTAGGATAAATCTGACCACTTGGCGACCCTGTTTGATGCTGAGGTCCGTGGATTTTCTGCTGATTTTAGTGATGACTTTTCTAGATTTTTCGTCAACCTACAGCTGGTCTGGACGACAACTTCTTGACCTAAATCAAGAAGCGCGTGTCTTTTTCAGAAGACTTTACTTCCTTTTAATGATGGAATTGATTCATCTTGTAGATCCATCTTTTCTTTTCTTTCATCGGGTAAAATAGTTAATTTAGTCCAAAACAAAAGCACCTGCAATAAACTTTACAGAAACATGTGCTAGATAGTTTTTAATTGAATAACTAGGTACATTCTCCCTACACTTAGTTTCTTTCTTTACCTTTTTATTCTTAAATAAATAAATTCAAGCGTTTTAGGGTGTTTCTCAATTTATGTCCTTTCCGAGGTAACGATAATTTCGGTATTAACACCTAATTTTCACCGTTCATAAATATATATAAACATGATTTTAAATTCATTTAGTTGAAAATTTTTCAAATTTTCATAAAATTTGGCGTATAAACCCGAGAGAATTTATAACCCTTCCCCACACTTGAGATCATGCAATGCCCTCATTTGCATGAAATCAGACTCTAATTATAAATTCATGAGGGTGATTAGTGTAGAAAAGTGATTGAAAATACCCAGTTTGTAATTACAAAGCTCGTCAAATGATAGATGGCGCGCCTCATCGTTCATTCCTTCTTGTTTTATCACACATATTTTTCTTCAAAAACGGTTGCTTTTCTGAACTGTTTGCTAATCTTTGAATATACGTATTTTACCCTAAATTATCATGCATTTTTATTAACGAGTTATGCACTAACCCAAACCCCAAATTTAACGTTAAGTGGGGTTAGACTTCCCCACACTTAGCTGACGACATGTGAAGTCGGTAGAATGAGTTCCACGAATTAGAGTAGTGAGCCAGTTATTTACATCTCGGGTGGTGTATAATATATCAATGGGTTTAAAGTTTAGACTCGCCCGATTGTCACTACTTAATTCTTTTTTAAGTGTAGCTTTTAGTAAATGGATATGTCTCTATTCTGGTTTTTGGTCAAATGGATCGATATACACCGACATACTTATTTCTATAGGGTGGACAATTCCTAATATTTCCTTCCTTTTATTCTCAGGATCAAAGTTTTCACCTCTATTACCCAATTGGGTGAAATTCGAGGTGTCATTATCTATTACAGCTCGTAGTTCATTTCCGGTGGATGACTCGTCTATTGAGAATATTGGGTTGGAAGGTTGTGGAATGGTGAAGTTCGGTTTGGCCTCGGGGGTAAAATTTTCAACGTTATCGTATTCCCAAGAGTACCAATTTGTCACCCTTACTTCTTCTTTATCCATTGATGGATCAATGATTTCGTCGGTAGAGGCTAATGTGTCGATATGTTGTGAAATTGGTAAGACTGAATAAAAAGTATCATCGAGATAGTTGGTGATTTCGGAGCTCTCGAATTCATCAAAATTCGATGATATGAGATTTTCTTGCACACGACTCCTCAGATCAACATGTGTGTAGTCTGATAGAGTTTCAGCTTGCCGGTTTACAAACTCTCTCATTTGTTCATTTTGAGCATTGAGTTCTTCGAGTTTGATTTTCATATTGTCTAATAAATTTTCAGACACGTAATTTTCCTCGTCTACTGGTTGTTGAGTTTGGAAATATTCTTGGGAATAATCCCAATTTGAATTGTATTCTTCATAATCATTCCATTCAGGTTCCTTGGGTGCGTAATTTTCCATAGGAACGTAATAATAACATTCCCATGTTGAGTGATAATCTCCACAGATTTCACAACCAGTTATTGTTTCGTCATTCGTGATCCAAGATTGACCGAATGAACTGTCATCAACACCCGTTTGAGAGTATTGATTTAATTGATTTTGGATATCAAAAAGAGTTTCCATAGCCTTGTTTTCAAAATTTTCCATTTTATTGCGATGGCCAAATTTTAGCTACAATGTGGTGCATTTACTAATTATCATATTAGTTATAAAAATAGAAAAACTTATATAAGTTGTCCAATTAATAGACTTTTCTGCTTTTGGCCACGTTTCGAATAGCCAAAAGATGCAGCAGGGAGCCAGAACCCTTTAAATCGGAAGCTCACAACTCAGCCACTAACAAATTCAACTATTACTACGAAGCAGAAAATTGTCAACGTCCATTAATTTAACCACTTAAATAATTTTTCTTTTCGTTTGAGATATTAGATAAGAAATAGAGAAAATTTCTAAGTCCTAAAAACTAAAGCGTCGAGAAATAAGAAAGAAAAAGAATGCGCGTCGAAAAACGTCGAAAAATAAAAATAAGAAAGTAGCGAGTCGTGACTTAAAAGGCACTAAAATTTCAAAATCGTCACAAAATTCTAAAGCACCTAAATCTTAGTCTAAAGAAATAGCACTTAAGGGATTTAACGGCAAAGCCTAAAAATCTAAAAATAAAAATAAGCTACGGCAAAATACTAGAACTTAAAACTAGCTACGAACAATAAAGATACAAATATTACACTAAAAAAAATACAAAATATAAAAATAAACTTAAAGTTGTAAAAAGTACAATTTTTATAAAAATATTATTTTTATATTTTTATTTTATAAAAGTATTAATTTTTATATATAATAAAACTAATTAAAAGTAATTATTACAAATTTAATTAAAACTAAAAATTAAATATTAAATTAATTAAACCTAATTAGGGTTTTAAAATAATAATAATTAATATTATTCCGTAATAAATGCGAAGTAGGGTTCCTGGGTGCGCCTGTCAGGGTGGCTCCGCGAGTCGTGGAGTTTTAAGCCTGCAAACTCCGCGAGTCGTGGAGTTTGAAAAACGTGTTTTTTTTTAAATTTTATATTGTTTTTCTAAAAATATATATAAATATATTTATACAAAAATAAATTAAAAATATAGCGTTTCGCCGAGTCCCCGGCAGCGGCGCCAAAAACTTGCTGTGGTAGCGTGGGGGTACGTGATAGTACTATATTTTACTACGAAATACGTTACAAATTACACAAGTTTTAATTATTTATTTACAAATGGGATATACCTAAACCTTGCTACAACACTATAGGCAGTGTACCTAATCGTACAGTAGTGTAGTTTTTAGTAAGTCCGGTTCGTTCCACAGGGAACGGGCTTATTGCACACTATATTGTTAAACAATTATATTTGTACAAAATATATTATATTAATAATATATAAAATGGGGTTTTTACCGTTTAATGACCGGTTTGTCGATTTTAAAACTTTAGTCGCAGTTAAAACCGAATGTAAAATAAATATAACTTAATTTAAAACGTAAAATAAATAACGATAATGAAATTTCGATAAATAAAAGTGCGATAATTAAAAAGTATGATAATTAAAAGTGCAATTAAATACAATAACAATAAATAAAAGTGCAATAATTAGAAGTGCAATTAAATATGAAAATAAAGGAATTATGCTTATTTAAACTTCCATAATCATGATGTTTGACGTGTTGATTTTAGTTTTATGCCCATGGGTTAATTGTCCTTTGTCCTGGATTATTTAATATGTCCATACGGATTTGTCCATAATAGTCCATCAGTCATAAATATAAAGAGCGAAAGCCTTCGTCAAATTATTCTTATTCCCGAAGTCAAATATTCCAACTAATTGGGGATTTGAATTGTAACAAAGTTTTAATACTTTGTTTAATGAATACACCAGGTTATCAACTGCGTGTAAACCAAGGTTTTACTACTTTGTTAACAATTACATCAATTACCCTTGAATGTAATTCACCCCTGTTTCAACAAGTCTATTAACTATTAATCCAGTTCCGTGTCCGGTAAAATGAATAATTATTGGTATTTATAGATATCCCGCCCACCGTACCCAGTCAAGCGTATGTGGTTATATATAAATACGTCAAATTATAAGTTTGTATATTAAATTAACAAGGTATTGTTTAGTTAATATAAAACCCATTAATAGCCCATAGTCTAATTTCCACAAGTGTCGTTCTTTTATCCAAACCCCAATTATGGTACAAAGCCCAATTACCCAATTTTAATATTTTTAGCCCAACATCATGATTACTTCGGTATTAAATAAGCATAATAATAAATTAAGTACGAGACATTAATTTAAAAAGGAGAACATAACTTACATTGAGTATTTATCGCGTAGTGTTACACGGACAGAATTTCGACTTCAAAAACCCATAAAATAACCTTTACATAACCCGAACTAATCTAATATAAAACTACCCTATACTATATATATTATATATATATATATTTATTTATTTATTACAGAGTATTATTATTATTATTTTTTATATTTTTACTCGGCAGAATGCATGGCCTTTTATAGGCGTTTTGATTTCTGACAGCTCCGCGAGTCGTGGAGTTTTAAGCCTGCAAACTCCGCGAGTCGTGGAGTTTGAAAATCCAGCTCAAATAATTTTGGAACCTTGCTTGTCGACATAATTTATATATAAATATAAAATATAAATAATTAATATAATTATTTATATATTATATTATATTCTTGTGCATAGTAGACTTGTAATTTTTAGTCCGTTGCGTTGGGCGTTGATAGTTTACTCATGTCCCGATTCCGGATTTTCGAACGTCCTTGCGTACTATTTTATATCGTGTACTTTGCGTTTTGTAACTTGTACTCTTGTCATTTTTAGACGTTTCTCATCAATAAATTGAACCTTTTGAATTGTATCTTGTACATTTGAGCTTTTTGGACGTTTGTGTCTTCAAATCTTCGTTTTCGCCTTTTGTCTTCGCACTTATTTAATATAAACGATTACAACTTACAATAGGAAAATTACAACTAAATAATTTACATATTGGGAGGATATTGCTACTAAATATATGTTCATTTGGAGCACTATCACTAAACCTGCCTTCAAAGAATCCAAATGATTCAGTATCTGCTGAAGTCATTAACGAATACCTTGCTCCTGACTCTAAGCCCCTGCAGATAATATTCTTCATCATCCTCTGATATTAGAAATTCTAAGATATCATCGTATTTTTCATTATAAATATCCTCCATATTCCTGAAGATATTTTCATAATTTTTCTTATCTGAAATCATTTATCTCTTCGCGCTATCTGTGTTACATCATAAAAGAAACTATTTTAGTTTCTAAATTTTGAAACCTTCGAGTTTGAAGTATGAATTCTTTTGAAGTAGTGTTGGGAACTGAAGCATGAGTTAGTATAATATAATGACACTTGATCAACGTGATTATATTACAGTAAGTCATGCTGAGTTTCTAATGGGACATGACGATTCACAGACCATACCGTCATCATGTGCCATGTTACATGACTCTGGTATTCTATTTAACCTCTAAGAATATCAAGAAAATATTTTCTTGATGATTCAGTTTTTCCAGGATATTCTAATAATTTGACAAATCAATATCATGACATTACAATTCTCTTCTTAGAACATTAACTATGTTTATTTAGAAATCCATACCTACAAATTCTGGACCATTATTCGCTTGACCTGAAGTCGGGAAGAGGAGACAAAAGTATGGAACTTTTAAATATAAAAGAAAATATGAAGCTCGACAACAACACATAATTTACAAACCGTACATATCAATACGTATTGCAGCATAAAGGCACGGGAGAATTAAAAATACTATAACCCCAAGGTAATAGTAAAAGTAAATAAAATCCTCCGGTGGTAGATGAAAAAGAAGAATGACAGATATAAAATTTAAGAGTATATCAAGAATCAGAACCGGATGGAGCATATTGACGAATACTTTAAAATATGAGTTGAGGGAGAAAGAATAGAAGGTGTGACTTGTAAGGAAACGAAGGGGGTGGATTTATAGTAAAATATCCGACAGAGAAATCGAGACAGATTATCTCATTTAACCAAAGAGGATTCTAATTTCCTTAATTACCGAAGAACCAAATCTTATTACGAAGATTTCCTCTAAATCCCTTGAATTCCGGAAATCAACCTTGACTACGTCACCGGTTAAGACGAACCTACATTTACTCATTTCACTCTTTTGTGATAGCTTCACTCGTACTCTTCACAAAATCAAATTATTTCGTCTATATTACTCGATGATGATAAAACTCTAATTTTCAGCTCGTATGAGTCATGAAAGCATACTTAATGTCAGCCATGACCATCCTAATCAAATTTCAGGACGAAATTTCTTTAACGGGTAGGTACTGTGACAACCCGGAAATTTCCAACCAAATTTAAACTTAATCTTTATATGATTTAATGTTTCTAACACGATAAGCAAAGTCTGTAATGTTGAAGTCTCGAAAATTTTGAAACTATGTTCATATAATCAATTACCCTTTGACTGTGTCTAACGATTCACGAATAACTATATTTAATGTGAATATATATAATTATATATATATATATATATATATATATATATATATATATATATATATATATATATATATATATATATACATATAAATATTAATTGAAAACATTAACAAAGTATTACGTGTATGATACCGTACATTAAACTTATTGGTTTCCATATCTATTTGATATATTAAAATATCCAAGTTAGAAGATAATGTCAAAAGATTGAATTAAAAGATATTTATCAAGTCCCTTAAGGATTATGATATTGTTATGGGTCTCTGTTGTGAGGTCCACGTAGATTTGAGAAATCTATTCCTTTTAACGATATTCGAAATAAATGATGAAAATCAATGTTTATGATAAACTAATGAACTCACCAACCTTTTGGTTGACACTTTAAAGCTTGTTTATTCTCAGGTATGAAAGAAATCTTCCGCTGTGCATTTGATCATTTTAGAGAAATTACTTGGAGTCATTCATGACATATTTCAAAAGACGTTGCATTCGAGTCGTTGAGTTCATCAAGATTATTATTAAGTCAATTATAGTTGAATATATTATGAAATGGTATGCATGCCGTCAATTTTTGATGTAATGAAAGTCTGTCTTTTAAAAACGAATGCAATATTTGTAAAATGTATCATATAGAGGTCACATACCTCGCAATGTATCCGTATGTTTTTGTATTCGTCCTTATGGATTAGGACGGGTGACTTCAACATATTCATTATCATGAGTTTTTCTTACTAAAGATGGAAATTGAAGCATTAAAAACTACAAAATAGCTTACAAAATAATGTGACCTATAGATAGATATAAATACAAATATTGATAAAAGATACAGTTTAGTCAATAGAAGAGTTTAATGTAATAATTTTGATTATATTGTTATAAGGCATATTAATTTGTTGTCTACATCTAGTCGTTCTAATTGTCACTAGTAAATCACAACTACTTCTATAGTACTCTGTATTTGTTTGTTAAAATGTTTTTGTTTAAAGATCTGCGTACTATTTATGTAATGAAGATGTGGTCAAAATATCAGTATACCGAATAGTGAAGACTTTTTGTTTTATATCTGCAAAATAACTTAAATCTATCTCCATCACTTAAAAACATATTTCACTTGTTGAAGGTGGAATTCACTGATAAGGGGATAAGGGGTCACCTTGTCTTACGCCTCATTGAAGGTGGAATTCACTTGTTGGTGACCCATTGACTAGGATCAAGATTGAGGCTGAGATCAAACACGCTTTAATCCAAGATCTCCATTTATTACCAAATCCCATTCTTTCCATGATCTTGAAGAGGAATTCCCACTTTTTGCCATCGAAAGCATTATCAAAGTTGGCTTTCAAGATTAGACATTTTTTCTTTTGTTTTTTCAACATATCCACTGTCTCATAAGCCACCAGATTCCCGTCAAGTATGCATCTACCTTTAATGAATGCACTTTGCTCGAACCCGATTACTTTGCTGATGATTCTTTGGAGCCTCGTTGTGAGTATTTTCGAGATGATTTTGTAGTAGATTCCTAATAAGCTAATAGTGCAATAATCTCCGAGGTTTATCGGGTCATTCCTTTTTGGTACTAAAGTTAGGAACGACACATTGCAGCCTTTTGAAATCAACTCCTTTTCCCAAAACCAATCAATTGCTCGTTTTAGATCATCTTTTAAGAGCCAACAGATTTTCTTGTAGAAACTCAAATTGTACTCATCCGGACCCGGTGCTTTTGAAGGATCACAATCTTTGATTGCACACCAAATTTCTTCTTCGAAAAAAGGGAGTTCGAGGGAATGACAATCATCATCACTTAGGCATTGGAAGGGGAGTGAATCTAGGGAGTTATAATTGGGGTGGAAGTTTGGTGTTGCTTGAACAAGTTACAGTTGTGGCTGTAGATTTCGGATTTTATGGCAGTGGGTTTTTCCTCCCATATCGCATGTATGTGCAATCCCCTTATGTTGGACTTATTCGCTTTTCTTCAGATGCAAGCATGGAAGTAGGCGGTGTTATCATCATCTTTCACAACCCATTTTGGACCAGCCTTTTATCTTAGCATATCCGCCTTTTCTTTTTCTTTTAGATCCAATTAGTTCTTGCCTTGATCCATGTCTCCCTATCAGAATCTGAAAGTGGCCCCAAATCAGCTTTCTTTTTGAAATCATCCGCAATGGATTTCCAGGATTTGATATCTTTATCAATTGTTCCAAATATAAATCTGCTCCAACTCCTTAATGCTTCTTTCACATTTTTCAGCTTATTACGAAAGAGGCAGTCGGGCCTTGTTCCATTTGGCTGCTATTTCCATGCGTTCACTAGGACTGATTCAACGTCTTCTGATTGCAGCCATACATTGAAAATTCGAAAAGGTTTCGGGCCAAAATCTTGATTTTTGTAACGCAAGATTAGGGGGCAGTGGTCCGATGTGTTTTTGTCAAGGAAAATTACAGAGATATTGTGACAACCCGGAAATTTCCAACCAAATTTAAACTTTATCTTTATAAGATTCTGACACGATAAGCAAAGTTTATTAAACCGAGTCTCAAAAGGTTTGAACTATTTTTTTTTATGAATGCATTTGACCTCGACTATTTCCGACGATTCACGAACAATTGTTTGTAATATATATATATATATATATATATATATATATATATATATATATATATATATATATATATATATATATATATATATATATATATATAATTTGAAATTATAAAATATAATTTAAACATTAGAATTAAAAATGTAAAATAAGATACAAAATAATTAAGTGTAATTTAAAATGAATCTATATATAAATATATATGATTTCTAGGTATAATTATTATTATATGTATATTATAATATATATAAAATTTATAAATAATAAATATTTAATAAAAGTTACTATATAATATATTATATGATTAATAAATAATACATAATTAATAACATATAATACAAGTTAAAATATAGTTATTATATTAAAATTATTATTACTTTCATTATTATTAATAACAGATTTGATATATGTAATATGTTATATTATTATTATTATTATTTGTATTATTATGTTTATCATTATTGTTATTAATAAAATTATCATATTATCCTATCATCAATTTTATTATTATTTTTATCAATATTATTATTATTAAAGTTATCATTATTAAAATTACTAAAAATTCTCATTTTTATTATCATTATTACTTTTATCATTATTATTATTATAATTAGTAGTATTATTCGATATTATTATTATTATTAATTTTATTAGTACTTTTATTATTAGTAATAACTAGTTATCGAACCCTCGCTTCGCACCGGGGGTTCGGTTTTCAATGTATTTTATTGCGTTTAGTAAAATTATTTGTGGCTAACGATGATGTCGTTGAAGCGCAACTCGAGTCGAACTAAAATGTATAACTCGTGAGAGATTTAAATGTTATTTTAAATTAACAATATATGTGCATCTCCGCGTTTCGCTATGGAATTATCGACTTTTAAAAATTTAACGCAAAATCAACGTGTATGAAAAGTACCCCAAATATTTAGCGTTTTTTAAAAAGCGTCCGTTTTGCGTATAGCTAGTGACATTGTGTTCCTAAAATTATTTCGAGTTTAACGATGGTGTCGAAAAAATTTAACTCGTTGCGAGCGAGAAGATATGACCCGTTGAATATTTGAGTGGAGTTTATTTAAGATTTTTTATGAAAATGGTTAATTGACACTTTACCCCCTGTGTGGAGGGTCGATTTGAATTTTTCAAAAAAGTGTGGGGGGCGTTGTTGGTAAAATAAAATTTAGTTAAAATTTTTAAAAAAGGTGAAAAGTCGAAAATGCCCCTGGTTACTATTCATAACTTTTGTCTATTAGTTAATATGTAAATTTACACCATATTATTATTAACCTAATTATATTTATAAATCAGTATTTTTTTAAATCAGATAAAACCAGATTTATTAATTATATGAAATTCGATATAACCACGATTAAGTTAGCCATCACTATCAATTTTTTTTTTTTTCCTTTTCTCCGTATTTTATTCTCATATCTGTTGAAAGCAAATGTGTCGACCTTTAGCATACTACAAGACGAAATCTGTTAGCTATCGTGATCTGTTATATATTTTTGTTTTTTCCAGTTCGTTGTCTGTATTGAAGGACGAAGACCCACATACCTTCTTTATATAAACAATCGATCACCTCTTCTTGTGGATAAAAACAATCAATTTTTCTTCACCATTATCAGTTGTAATTACTTGTAAACTTTTAGTCGAGTGAATTTTTCAGAAAAATGAAGAAAAATAGTCGACACCCCTGTTCTTGTTACAAATTAATCAAAAGCTCGATTTCGTTTTTAATTTCAAATTCTATGGAATATCTTACTCAAGCTTTCTGTAAATTTTCAAACCCCAATTCTTCGTATTGATTATTGATTTTGGAGTCAAAGATTCAAGATAAAAAGTCAAAGGTGTGTTCTACAATCAAATTAACGTTTTAAAGGATATTTCTGTAGAAATTGAAGATTCATAAAGTTTCTATGAATCAATTGCAACACAACTCGTGTTGAAACTTTTGTTTAAAACTTTAGTAAAGTTGAAATTGATGTTTGAGTTTACCTTCTTCATATTCGAGCTTCTGCTTCTGTTTCTACTTCTGCTAAGTTTCTTTTCTTTCTTTGCTCTGATTAATTCACACCACCACAACAGATAGGTTAGGTTCATTTAAAAATCCTAAAACAATCATTTATTTCAATGCTTTGATTATATGGTCTGTCTACGTTTATGCTGTTGAAGAAGATGAAGAACAAAAAGAACGGGATAAATATAAATGGTTTATAGGTTAAAACAGAAAAATACAGATGGGTCGATGGTTGAGTGTATTCGTGTGTAACTGTAAGGTCGCGGGTTCGAGCCCAGCTCGGGGCATTTTTTTTAGAAAGGCTTTTTGAAGGTAGATTTCAATACATAAATTATTATTATTATTATTTATTGTTATTATTATTGTTATTCTAAATATTATTAATTATGATCATTATGTTAATTATTATTATTAACTATATGATTAGTATCATTAGCTTCATTAATATAAATTACTGATATTATCATTATTATTATCATTTAGAAAATTAGTAGTATTATCATTACTAATATTATTATTATTCGTATAGTATTATTATTGTTGTATTATTGCTAGTAATATTATTATGATTACAAATTAATGTTAAAAGAAACTATCGTCATTAGTTTATTAATTAAACGCAAAGGTTATGATTATTATAACTATGAATATACAGGTTTTAATAATATCGATAAGATAATAAATATAAAAATTTTGGATATAAATATTATTATGGAAATAATTAAAATTTTAATTAAAGTATGTTTTAAAAGAATTATTAAAAGTTTATAATTATTGTTATCATAGAAATTTTTAATACAACATAGTATTATTATCATTATTAATATTATTATTTTTATTAACATTATTATTATCACTTTTATCATTATCAATATTATTGCTAATACTAGTATTATCATAATTATTAATTTCACAAACAAATGATCTTCACATAAAAATATATTTAACTTAACTATATTAATATTTATTCAAAATAAATAAAATGAATATATTTAATTAAATAAAGAAATACATAAGTTGTTAATATAAAAATTATATCACTAATAATAATATATAGATTTATTCGATTACAAGTATATGTTTTAATATATATATGAATGATATAGGTTCGTGAATCCGAGGCCAACCCTGCATTGTTCAGTTTCGTCATATGTATTTTTACTACAAAATACAATATAGTGAGTTCATTTGCTCCCTTTTACTCTTTATATTTTTGGGACTGAGAATGCATGCGTTGTTTTTACAACTACTTTATTAAATGCTTTTGAAATATATTTTGAACTGAGAATACATGAAATGATTTTATAAATGTTTGACGAGATAGACAAAAGCAAAACATTCCTCGAATGAATTATTATGCAGACAAAAGTTCTGTGGATTATTATTGAATTAGTTGGACGTGATAATTGCCACTAATTGTTGTGAATATTTTCCCTTGATTATTATTGCTTGGTAACCTAAGAATTAGAAACGGGTATGACCCTAATTCACGCGAATCCTAAAGGTAGCTACCGGGTTTAACACCCCCACCCAGAATGTTCACTAGACGGAAGAGCTAGTGGGCGTGGTGTTTAGTACTTCGAGGTTTATATATTATACAGACGAGATGTTCTGTTTTGGGAATATTATTGATGCGCATTATATGTTAAGGTCGGTTACCAAGCCAAGCAATGAAAGTAAAGTGAATGTTATGTATCGAGAGAATGATTTTTTTACACAGGTTATGTGTATTAGTTTTGTGCACGATTATTTAAAAATCGCGAGGCAACCTACGGGGGAGAAAAGGATACGAACCTACTCTGCTAAGCATTATGATAAATGGTTACTTACACGAGATAGGTGTACTGTATTTGAATCTTGTGGTCTATCAAAATGATGAATTTTATTGTTTACGATAAACTTATGAACTCACCAACCTTTTGGTTGACACTTTAAAGCATGTTTATTCTCAGGTATGAAAGAAATCTTCCGCTGTGCATTTGCTCATTTTAGAGATATTACTTGGAGTCATTCATGACATATTTCAAAAGACGTTGCATTCGAGTCGTTGAGTTCATCAAGATTATTATTAAGTCAATTATAACTGGTTATATTATGCAATGGTAGGTATGCCGTCAACTTTCGATGTAATGAAAGTTTGTCTTTTGAAAACGAATGCAATGTTTGTAAAATGTATCATATAGAGGTCAAGTACCTCGCGATGTAACCAAATGTAATGAATTAGTCCAGATGGATTAGGACGGGTCGTTAAAGATATCCCCCACGTATTGAGGAAATTTTTCGAAATCAAAAACCGATCAAGCTTACTAAATTTCACACTGTCATCACTAATTCTCGTGAATCTTTTACCAACGAGATGGACTTCAATTAACCGCGAGTTTTCTATGAATTGGTTGAACATAGCTGCCCACATTGTTTTTAGTTTAGGTTCACTACAGGTAAAATAGCCTAATGAGAAACGTATATCTTTGTAACAATCGTTGATACACATATTATAATTATAAACTATTAAAATAAATGTTTAATGTATAAATTGAAATCTATTGTTGTAAAAGGTTTTCGTAGCAAAATTATGTTTGATTGGCTAGATTATGGAAATTAAATAATGCGGTTTTAGTATATTTCAAATGGGTTTTTTTCTTTAAATTTTAAGTACAATACGAATAACATACTTCAACAAGAAACATATAGTTTTGTACAGCACTAATAATATCGTCTACAACAACACGCGAATAACCCCTACACTTGTTTAAACTATTATTATTGATAAATTTACTAAATTTATATATTAATAGATAGATAGATTGTATTATACATATTATAAATGCACAAATTTATAAATTAGTCATAAAGAGTGATACATACATCACTATCCCTATTGATTTTACATTTTGTTCCCTTTAAAGTTTGCTATTATCCATAATGAACTCTTCAGAAACCTTAAGTACCAAGTAATACATTACCATACGCACCACAAACCTCTGCATTCTTACATGGTTTTAAGTTTTAAGTCAAATATGCTAAATTCAATCATTAGATTTAAGTAATAATTAGCATGTTTTTTAAAACATAAAATTACTATTCCATATTTGTGCATCACCAATCACGGGACATGAACATAACTTTAGCCTTAAACAATAGGTTATCATAATAGCTTTCATGTTGTTTTTGTGCAATATATATTGTTGTACATTTTAAAGTAGTGACCACCTCTTCCCCTTAAGAAAACTTAATTTACTTTTGCCTGATATCTAACATTTGGATCTTTCTTATTTAGGATTGAGCAACTAAAGTTGTACCTTCACTTTTAACTTATTACTTTTGAATTGCATAGTTTTCAACTTTTTTCTAACACCCACCACAGCTGGTCTCCAAACATCATGCTTCACATGACTTCCATTCTATTTACTTCTTTAAGTAAAAATGTTCATCCCTTTGTAATGGTAAACTAAAAAAGAACAACATTGTTACGGTAACTTGTACACAATGCAATAACAGTTGTACTTTCTACACTTGTCATATTCTATTAGAAATGTGGTATGAAGTTTACAAATGAACATTAATTTGTTTGTACTCTAGGAGCGATCCCACTTGTAGTACGTACGTTTTATTGAGGAAGCATATAAATTGTATTAGCATCGCTTTCTAGCCTATTCCGATGAATATCATTTTCGATTAAAATTGTAGTTAATTCTTTTTGTTGGTATAGATAGAAAGGTTGAAAGACAATTTGTTGGAACTCTTTGGTTGCTTAAACTGTTCTAATTTGCCCTAACTTCTTGATAGAGTGTTTGGTTTAATATAATTTTTAATTGTTCATATAAATGTTAAGACATTTAGTTACATATTGGGGTGTGTTAAGCTAAATCTACATGATGAATATCAAGCATCTAATACATCCATTCATAAGTTTACTAGGAGATATTAGACTACTAAGTATAAATTAGTAGAGGGGGAGCAAATTAAATGGCCCATGAATTATCATGTAATTGTCACAATAAATTGTTATAAATTTCATGCAATCCTCTAGTCAAAATGGTGCGCGCTTGATAGACTAACCAAAAATCAAAATAATACCAGCTAGTTTGATATAATAAATGTCAAATTTTAACCTACTTAAGCTGGCAACATAATGTCAAATAATGTACAAGACAATATTATCGTACAACTTGGGATATTGATACCCGTTAATTACAAAGATAACATAATTTATCTACAATGTACAAATCACACTAAAAGAAGTAATAAGGTCTTTTGCCCAAATTAAAAGTCATCATAAACCTCTCACATGATAGGTTGGTGGTTTGACGTGTACTGAATTGAGTTGACCATATTTCAAGCTTTGAAATCACATGTTTTAGAATGAATTGTATTAGAAATTATAAAGTATTTAAGGATTTAGCAACCAAATATTCCAATTAAAATTAGCTCTTTAAAAAAAAAAAAAAAAAAAAAAAAAAAAAAAAAAACGTCATTCAAAAAAAGATAATACAATTGAATCAATAATATGACACTTTTAAATTAGAGGGTCAGTTTCTTAGCGTCATAAAGTCATAAGAGTCACGTAGCAAACAACCTCAAAAACAATAACCTTTGTTGGATTTTGATGGGAAGACACGATCCATTGCCACAACTCCTCGAAAGTCAGCCATTTAGGGAGGTTAAGCTTGCGCCAAGAAGAGATGAAATTCCAAACTTGCTCAACAACTTCACAGCTAATACCTCTATCCAACAAATTAAAATCCTCAGGTAATCTGCAAAGCCGGGGACACCATAACAAAAAATATAAAAGCACATGTCATCATAGAACTGTTTGCTATGACAAATGACTCAAGGCACAACACTAATTACCCACACCAACCTTGTAAATTACGACAAAATGTCATTATTCATAACAAATATTGCATCGGGTGAGTATTAACGCGTTCATTTGTAGCTTCCGAATGATAAATGAGATTAAATGTAATTCTTTTCTATCGAACAATTTCAATTTAAAATACTTATTAAACCACTTAGCAGCGTCAATTTCTTATATACCCTCCTTAAATTAAATCATTTAGTTTTTATCTTTTTTTGAGTCAAACCATCATGAACTCGAATGGTATTATGGTGGAAGGTGATGAAGTACCAAACACTTTTGTTAATCATTATACTGATTTCTTAGGCAAGGCTCATAAATGTGATAATATGCGTGACCTTAGAGGTTTGTTTACCAAGCAAATTGACCAACAGAAGGCAAGTTCTATGGTTGTTGCAGTTTCTAAGAATGAAGTTAAAGAGGCTATTTTTGACATCGGGGATGATAAATCACCCGGTCCAGATGGTTTCTCAGCATCTTTCTTTAAAAATGCATGGGAGATTATTGGAGAGGATGTATCTAAGGCCGTGATTGATTTTTTCGACAATGGTCAGTTACTTTCGGAGCTGAATAGCATGATTATTGCTCTCATTCCTAAGGTCCAGGCTCCAACCAAGGTTACTGACTACCGTCCCATCTCCTGTTGTAATGTAATTTATAAGTGTATTAGTAAAATTATTACTAATCGTATTAAGTCGAGCTTGGATGATATAGTTAGTATTAATCAATCAGCGTTTATCCCTGGAAGACGTATTACATATAATATTCTTCTTACGCAAGAGCTTATGCGAAATTATCATCTGAATAAAGGGATTCCTAGATGTGCTTTAAAGGTAGATATTCAAAAAGCGTATGATACCGTTGATTGGAACTTCCTTGAGGTAACTCTTATTTGTTTTGGCTTTCCGATGAAGATGGTTAGATGGATTATGAAATGTGTTTCAACAACATCGTTTTCCATTTGTATAAATGGGGAGCTGCATGGGTTTTTTAAGGGTAAACGGGGCCTTCGTCAGGGGGACCCGTTATCTCCGTATTTATTTACTATGGTCATGGAGGTCCTTACTTTGATGCTCAAAAGAAGGATAGTGGAATCTAATTCTTTTACATTTCATCCACGGTGTGAAAGGTTATGTATTGCTAATTTGTGCTTTGCTGATGACCTATTTATTTTTTCTCATGGAGATGTTAATTCTGTTAAGGTGATAAGTGAAGCTATGGATGAATTCAAACGATGCTCTGGCTTGACTCCTAGCTTGCCAAAGAGTACCGCCTTTTTTTGCAATGTTCCATCGGTCATCAAAAGTCAGATTTTGGGAATTCTACCCTTTGAAGAAGGTAGCTTGCCTGTTAGGTACCTCGGTGTCCCATTGGTCTCGACGAGATTAGTATATAAGGATTGCAAAATTCTTGTAGAAAGGGTGAAACAAAAGGTCAAGGATTGGAAGAACAAGTTTCTTTCATTTGCGGGCAGGGTTTAACTTATCATTTCTGTTCTTAAACCCATGCAGGTTTATTGGGCTTCGGTTTTCATCCTTCCGGATGCTATTATCAAGGATATTGAAAAAATCTTGCGCGGTTTCCTTTGGTGCCAGGGAGAGATGAAAAGAGGAAAAACCAAAGTTAAATGGGATGACTTATGTAAGCCGAAGGATGAAGGAGGGTTGGGCTTGAAGAGGTTGAAACATTGGAATGTGGCTTTAATGTCGACTCATATCTGGAGCATTATTACTCGTAAGGAGTCGTTGTGGGTTCGATGGATTCATATGTACAAACTAGAGGGTACGAATTTCTGGAATGCTCCTATAAAAGCCGATGCTAGTTGGAGTTGGAGGAAAATTTTATGCATGCGGACTACTATTCGTGGATATATAACACATGTGATCGGTAATGGCCGGATGACGAACGCTTGGTATGATAACTGGTGTTCGATCAGCCCCCTTTCAGAGATAGTTTCGAGTCGTGATATCTATGGTATTGGTTCAACTCACCAGGCTAGAGTATGAGACATAATTCATGGTACTTCATTCATTTGGCCGTCTGAATGGTACATCAAATATCCAGCTATTCAAAACATTGCTACTCCAGTTTTAGTAGCAGACAATGATACAATTAAGTGGAAAGGGATCGATGATAATCTTCATGGCTTTTTCGTTGGGATTGTCTGGAATTCTATTCGACCTCGAGCTCCTCAGGTTCCATGGTTCGATTTGGTGTGGTATTCGCAATGCATCCCAAGGCATGCGTTTTTGTTGTGGCTTGTAATGGGGGAAAGACTAAAAACACAAGACAAGTTGAAGTCGTGAGAAATTCAAAGAGGAATGATCATGCTGTGCCCGCTCTGTAAACTGGTCCCAGACTCTCACAACTATTTATTCTTTGAATGCAACTTTTCTTCTTTGGTTTGGGAAAAGGTATGTCAAGTGCTAAATGAGCCGATTAAAGGTACCAATTGGTCATATATTAGCTCTGTTTTAGCTCCCATAGCAGGGCGTAATAGGGCTAATGTGGTGGTAACTAAACTATGTTTTGCTGCTTCAATTTATTACGTATGGCAAGAACGCAATAACCGATTGTTTGCTAAGGAAAGTCGCTCAACGGACAAGCTGTTTGAGATCATTTTTTCTACTGTCCGAATGAAGATGTTAACTATCAAATTTAAAGATTCGAGAGACGTTGCGAAGATGAAAGTTGCTTGGCATTTAAGCTAGGCGTTTGTTTCTTTTTGTTTCCTATTTTTGGTGGTGTTTCTAGTTGGTTTCTTTTCGTTTCCTTCTAGGTTAGTTATGTTATCATTTTGCAACAAGATTCACTTGTAGCTTTTGAACTTCATTGTATCGATTTTTTTTATTTTTAATAATATTCACCGGGTAGAACCTTTTACCAAAAAAAAAAAAAAATATTTAACAAGATCGAAGGATTTTTCAACAAATGAATGATTAATCCCTTGATTAGATGTTCCGAACCGTGGATATCCAACATGTAAATACGTCATCGAAAATTGCTTTACTATTTGAAATTCAAATAGTCCATATGTTGCAGGTTCTCAATTTTGAAAGAATTCCCGCCAAGAAAATAGATCTTGGTGTAGGTAATGAACTTCGGGTAATCAAATAGCGAAAACCAATTAAACTGGGAATGATAAGTAGATCCAGCGTGTTGAGGGCAAAATAGAACACCATCATAGAACTCTTTGCTATGACAAATGGCTTATGACACAACAATAATAACCCACACACCAACCCTTGTAAGTTACAGCAAAATGTTATTATTCATAACAATTATTGCGCCGAGTGAGTATTTAACGCAATCATTTGTAGCTTCTGAATGATAAACGAGGTTGAATTAAATTCTTTTCTATCGAACAAATTTAATTTAAAATACTTTTTAAATCATTTAGCACCGTCAATTTCTTATATACCCTCCTTAAATTACATCATTTAGTTTTTATCCTTTTTTTTGTTGTTGCAAAAATAATAAAAATGTATTCAAAAAGATCGGTGGATTTTTAAACATATAAATGAATAATCTCTTAATTTGATGTTCCGACCCGTGGATATCCAACATGTAAATACGCCATTGAAAATTGTTTGATCTTTGAAATGCAAATAGCTCATATGTGTCAGGTTCCATTTTCGGAAAAATTCCCCCCAAGAAGATGGATCTTGGTGTAGGTGTTTTTACATGAGCGTTCATCTAGGGGTGTGCACCATTTGGTTTCAAACCGAATAAACCGAATATCGAATCGAATCCCAACCAAAACAATCAAACCGAATTTTTTAAACGGATTTCGGATCGATCGAAACCGAAACCGAATTCGTAATTCGGTTTTTGGTTTGGTTTTTGGTTTTGAAAATTTTAAATTTGGTTAACCGAAAACCGAATTAAAAACTGAATTCAAATTAATAACATATTAAAACATATTTATAATCATAATATTTATATATTTATATTATATTTCATGTATTATTACATTTTTATTAAACAATAAACATGTTATATACCATGTATACTTAAATAATTCCACAAACGTTATTCCTAGTTTATATATAAGTTTATGTTGGTTAGGTTTTTTATTTTTAGTGATTTTCGGTTTTAACCGAAACCAAAATGAAATCAAATTCGGTTTTCGGTTTGGTTTTGGTTATGGTTTTGATCTTTAAATTTGGTTTCGGTTTGATTTTCGGTTTTGATTTTATAAGTTTCAAAACCGAAAAACCGAACCGAATAAATCGAAAAATCAAAAACCGAACCTATGAACACCCCTACTTTCATCGAGTTAAAATAACCATCTCTTAGAGTCCTTGATTCCCGAAATTAGAACTTCAAAATTCATACTAACTGCACAACATTTCAATAAATGTGATTATAAATATTGATTTATTTGTTTCTAATATGAATTATATATAGTTATACATAGATTATTATGTAAAGGTTATAATGGACATTTAGTTTTAACTAGTTCTAGGTGTTCCCGCACGTTGCTGACGGGAGGATTATTATCATTATATAAAATTATATGTTATCTATTAAATATTTTACTCATATTCTGCTTAATAAAATAAAATGAATCTTGAAAATCCACGAAAAATTATTGCTAATTGCCCGAAGTGAGAAGCAAAAACATTCTTTAGCCAAACGACACACACAAAAAGTTAATAGGACCAAATTCTCTAAGAACATTGAATGTTTTAGTTTGATTAATAATCCAATTAATAATGATAATTGGGTTAAAGCGTTTAATTGGGCTAAAGCATTTAACGTGTTTTAGTTTGATTTAATTAATAATTATACCATTAAGTATCATTGGGCCATTGGCCATTGTCGTTTTAACTATGTTAACGACACAAACAAACATGGAGTTCTTTTAGTATGTATAACAAGTAGTGTGCGACATTGATTTAAACGTAATACGACACAAATTCACGTGTCTTTTAGTATATCAGAACAATGTATAATATAATGTTTATATGTTTGGAGTTATTAAATAATAACTTCATGTCTTAAGTTTATTTTTAAGCTGACAATTAGAAATTCCGAACACCTGTCAAAGATTTATATATATTGTTTAATGTTTAATGTTTAGTGATCTAAGGGATTAATAACCACACAATTTAAAGTGTTATGGAGTAATTCATAATGATCACCCAAACAATTTATTTTCATTCAAAATCAAGTGCGTCATTTAAATCATTCAGGCTTTAAAACATTTAACCTTATGTCATTCAATTTTATCAACTCAACTAAAAACCAATCTTAACTATATTAAAAAACCGATTTGCATTTTGAAATAAAGGTTGATGGGTCAATAGTACTCTTGTTTCTCATATAAACACAAAAACAAAAAGGAAGAAGAGAATCCTGCTGCAATATTGAGACTGCAAAATTGGTCCCAATGCTACGTGTATTCACACTTTGTATTTTTATCTCTGACATAAAGAAATTCAAAGAGGAAAGTCCAGCAGCAACCCATCCTTAGCAAAGTGTCTAATTTGTACGTATTTTAGTATAATTGATTGTATGTTATGTAACTATGTATTGTATAGTGTAGTTTACCCATCCTTGCCTATATCTTTGACCAGAAACGAAAGACAAAAAAGTGTTACACGTACTTAAGAAATTCAATCATAAACATTTGATCTTATAAAATTATAATAAGTGAGTAATTTGTATGTTTCAGTTTGCTTTTTCTTTGACCAGAACAAAAGATGGAAATAGAAAAAAGTGTCATAAGTATTCAAGAAATATATTTCATAAATAATGCATCTTTTGAGATTATAGTGAGTGATGAATCTCTTGTATGTTTCAGTGTGCTTTCTCTTTGACCGAAAAAAAAATATGAAGCAATAAAAAGGTGTTATAATTAAGTAGGCTTATAACTATCTTTAGTGGCCTAGTTCTTGACTGTAGACTAATAAGTATATAGAGAGAATATGAGAGAATATATATTTTAGTGTGTCTTTTATAAACTCATAACACACATATTTATACTCAAAAAATCTACTATACAATATCTATAATAATAATAAAATTAACATCCAATTTAACTTTTATAACACTCCCCCTTGGATGACAATTTTATTAGAGAATAACTAGTACTGCCTCGTTAAAAACCTTGCTAAAGAAAACCCATTGGGATAAAACTTTAGCTAAGGGAAAAAGAGTGCAGCATAGAGTTGACTCCCCCTCAAGTAGGCAACGCCTGATTTGTTACATCTTCTGAACATGCCTCATGCCAATATTATGAATGTGTGTTCTGAAAATAGCAGTTGGAAGTGCTTTGGTGAAAAAGGTCAGCAGAGTTTTTGCTGGACTGAACATATCTCATTTCAATCTGGTTGTCCTTAATGAGATTTTGAGTGTATGAGAAAAAAATCTAGGAGGTATGTGTTTTGTTCGGTCACTTTTGATATACCCTTCTTTCATCTGTGTTATGCAAGCTACATTATCTTGATAGATAGTTGTTGGACTTTTATCGCGTTATAGTCCACAAGAATCAGTAATGAGTTGTGTCATTGATCTCAACCAAAAACATTCCCGAGTAGCTTCATGTAATGCAATCACTTCGGCATGATTTGATGATGTTGCAACAAGTATTTGTTTTTGAGAACATCATGATATTGCGGTACCTCCATTTAGGAATACATATCCATTTTGAGATTTAGCTTTATGTGGATCAGATAAATAACCTGCATCTGCATAACCAACCAAATCTTGTTTCGATTCGTTAGAATAAAATAATCCTAAATCAGTAGTTCCTCGAAGGTATCGAAATATGTGTTTGATCCCATTCCAGTGTCTTTTGGTAGGAGCTGAGCTGAACCTTGCCAACAAATTAACTGCAAAAGAAATGTCAGGTCTTGTACAATTTGTAAGATACATAAGAGCTCCAATTGCACTAAGATATGGTACTTCTGGTCCTAGGATATCTTCATGATCTTCACATGGACGAAATGGATCAGTGTCAACATTAAGTGATCTAATAACCATAGGAGTACTTAATGGTTTTGCATTGTCCATATTAAAACATTTTAAAATCTTTTCAGTATATGTTGTTTGATGTACAAGTAAACCATTAGGCATATGTTCAATTTGTAAACTAAGGCAATACTTGGTTTTTCCGAGATCTTTCATTTCAAATTCTTTCTTTAGAAGTTGAATGGCTTCATGGATCTCTTTATTTGTACCTATGATATTAAGATCATCAACATAAACAGCTATGATCACATATCCGGATGTTGTTTTCTTAATGAAAACACATGAGCAAATAAGATTATTGGTATACCCTTTGCTTATCAAGTAATCACTTAATCGTTTATACCACATGCGACCCGATTGTTTCAACCCATATAAAGACCTTTGTAACTTGATTGAGTACATTTCTTTGGGTTTTGCATTGGTTGCTTCTGATACCTTAAATTCTTCAGGTATCTTCATATATATATCACTATCAAGTGATCCATAAAGATAAGCAGTCACAACATCCATGAGATGCATTTCTAAATTTTTAGAAACTGCCAGGCTGATTAAGTATCTAAAAGTAATTGCATCCATAACAGGAGAATAAGTTTCCTCATAATCAATTCCTGGTCTTTGAGAAAAACCTTGAGCTACAAGTCTAGCTTTATATATTGTAACTTCATTTTTCTCATTTCTTTTTCGCACAAAAACCCATCTATATCCCACAGGTTCACATCTTTAGGTGTGAGAATGATAGATTCGAAAACTTTTCTTTTATTGAGCGATTTAAATTCAGCTCGTATTGCTCCTTTCCAATGATCCCAATCATGTCTATTTTGACATTCTATGACAGATTTTGGTTCTGGATCATCATCATCATTCATGATGTCATATGCAACATTATATGAAAATATCTCATCAAGATTTTTCATTTCATTTCGGTTCCATAATATTTTTCAATGTGCATAATTGGTTGAAAATTCCGTATTGACATCATCAATCTCCTCTGCAGAAGGAGTATTGATTTGTAGTTCTTCTTGAACACTTTCTTTTACCTCATTATCAGCTGATTTTCTTTTTCGAGGATTTTTATCTTTGGAACCAATTGGTCTCCCACGTTTCTGGCCTGGCAAAGACTCAAGAATGACATTATTGCCAGTTTTTGGAATTTCAATTCGAGCTGGAGAATTTGCTGCTGGTATATATGATTTAGTCACTCTTTTTGTATCTGTAAATGCATCAGGCAATTTATTCGCAAGTTCTTGCATATGCATTATTTTTTTGAACTTCGGTCTCGCATTCTTTTGTGCGAGGATCAAGATACATTAATTGAGGTTCACACCATGAAACATCATTTTCTTTATTTTTTATTTCTCCCCCTAATCTAGGGAATAATGTTTCATTAAAGTGACAATCAGCAAAACGTGCTGTAAAAACATCACCCGTCATGGGTTCAATATATCTTATTATTGAAGATGTTTCATATCCAACATATATTCCCATCCTTCTTTGAGGACCCATTTTAGTGCGTTGTGGTGGTGCGATAGGGACATAAACCGCACAACCAAATGTTCTAAGATAGAAAATATTTGGCTATCGACCAAAATTAAGTTGGTAATGGAGAATATTTATGACTCGCACTTGGTTTAATGCGAATTAATGTCGCATCATGTAAATTTACATGTCCCCATCTAAATATTGAGAGTTTTGTACTCATTTTCAATTGTCTAGTTATTAGCTGCAAGCGTTTATCTATTGATTCAGCTAAACCAATTTTTGTGTATGCACATGAGCAACTGGATGTTCAACAACAATTCATGTAGACATATAATAATCATTAAATGCTTGAGATGTTAACTCACCAGCATTATAAAGTCTCATCCTTTTTAATGGTGTAATCAGAATAATGTGTTCTCAATTTAATAATTTGTGCAAGAAACTTTACAAATGCCATATTACGGCTTGATAACACACAAACATGAGACCATGCGTTAGATGCGTCTATTAGAAAAATGGTCCACATGATGGATGAATTGGTCCATATATATCCCCTTGAATTCTTTCAAGAAACATTGGTGATTATTTCTCAATGTGCTTTTCATTAATCGCCATATGTGCTTTTCATTAATCACCATATGTGTTTTTCGTTAATCACTATATGTGCTTTTCATTAATCACTATATGTGCTTTTCATTAATCACCATATGTGATTTTCATTAATCACCATATGTGCTTTTCATCATATATCATTTTCACCATATGCGCTTTTAATCATATGTGCTGCGCTTTTCGTCATATGCACTTTTCATTATATGCGCTTTTAATTATATGCGCTGTGCTTTTCATCATATGCGCTTTTTATCATATGCGCTTTTCGGTGCTACATAGATATTTCTCATTTTCGATTATCATTGACTGATAATCATATCCATTATGATATATATCAGAGAAACTTAACAAATTTCTCTTTGATTTGGGAGAAAACAAGACATTGTTTACTAAAAAAATTCGTACCATTTGGTAATATGAAATTTTGCCTTTTTCGTTCCTTATATCAAGTTTGCAAGAGCTGATATAGTATTTATAATTCCTTCATTTGATTTAAATCAATGAAATATTTCTTAGATTTGATCATAGTGTGTATGTTACTACTATCTGTAATACACAGGTCTTTACCATTTAATTGATGTTATATTTCAGCAGGATTCATACTAAAACTTTAAATAAGATAAGCAAATAATGAGTTATATTTCAGCAAGATAATCAAATTATATTACCTGCAAACAAGTTATAATCTGAAGTACATAAAAGATAACACTTAATAAAACATATGCGTTATGGTCTAAAACCATTTATTTATGAGTGATACATAAAAAACTAGGCATCTTAGAAAATTCAAACCATTCAAGTCTCAAGGTAGCTCAGGGTTAATTTAATCAAGATTTGTCAACAGATTCACTCTCGTTTTCTTTTCTTTTGGGACTTATTTGTAGAGCTAAACAAGATGTTCATGTATTCAAGAAATACTAGACTGATGATCCACGTTACCAGATCATTAATAAGAATCTCCGGAATTCTTATAAGAGCGTCTACTAATATCTTTAATTTTATTCTTTCATGGATCACCATTATTATTTTTTTTGATAATTAATATCGTATCTATCTTTGAGTATTTTCCATAATACACTTGGATTTTCGATCATATAATATGTAGATTCTAAGGACTCGTCAATATGTTTGCTAAGAAAAATACTTACTATTGCTTTCTCTTGTTCGGAATAATTGTTATTTTCATTCAGGGTTTCTAAAATACCGTTTGATTCGAGATGTTTTTCTACATTCATAACCCATGTTAAGTAGTTGTTCCCACTTGTTCTAAATGAGCAAATTTAAGCCTTTTCAAATTCGACATTTTCTATTATCAAAAAGATGAATAACATAAATCATAATCATAATCCACTTCTATTCATAGACAAATAATAAAATAAAATTAGAATCATTTTAAATTCATAAGTAGCAAACAACAGAATAATGGTATGATTTCAAATAATAAAACCACAAGGGCATGATAGAATATAGGTTCACCCGGTGGTATATTAGCAACAATGATGATAGTTAATATGACCAATACAATAGGAAAAATCATCCTTGTGTGAATCATTTTTACAAAAACTTTTTGAGAGTAGTAATCTGAAAAATGAAGATTGATTTGTGAAAATGTGAAAACGGAGATGTTTATTTTATATTTCAAAAATATAGTTGTTGTAACGTCGTCAGTTGACGTTAACAACCGTTATGTATATATGACCGTTGTAACGTCGTTAGTTGACGTTAACGAATAAAGTCACTATATCAAAACGCGTATGAGTAATATAAAGGACAAGATTTTTTTTTCTTATTTTAACTTTTAAGATTTACTTTTAATAAAAATACAAACTACTTTTTCTTATTTTAACTTTTAAGATTTACTTTTAATAAAAATACAAACTACTTTTTCTTATTTTAACTTTTAAGATTTACTTTTAATAAAAATACAAACTACTTTTTCTTATTTTAGCTTTTAAGATTTACTTTTAATAAAAATACAAACTACTTTTTCTTATTTTAACTTTTAAGATTTACTTTTAATAAAAATACAAGCTACTTTTCTTATTTTAACTTTTAAGATTTACTTTTAATAAAAATACAAACTACTTTTTCTTATTTTAATTTTTAAGATTATAAATTTAAGAATAAACATTAGTATGTATGAAATAAATAATGATTAATTGCATAAGTAATCATAAATGTTAGATAACATATAAAGACCCCATCGTATTCGTATTGATCGGAATTAATCTCGACCCATGGTACCATGTTGTCAAATGACGTGTTGCGTACATAAAGTACCGTGTTGTCAAATAACGTGTTGCGTACAATCATGAGGTCTTATTAACATAAATATAAATGTTAGTGAAGTTAATAAGAGTTAGATTACAGAAAATATAATTCATGCGGTATAACCGACCATATATAACTTAAATAACATAAATATAAATGTTAGTGAAGTTAATAAAAGTTAGATTACAGAAATATAATTCAGGCGGTATAACCGACCATATATAACTTAAATAACATAAATATAAATGTTAGTGAAGTTAATAAAAGTTAGATTACAGAAATATAATTCAGGCGGTATAACCGACCATATATAACATAAATATAAATGTTAGTGAAGTTAATAAAAGTTAGATAATTTCTTACCTTGATTAGTGACGTGTGCTTGCTTAGATAAACCTTGATTATACGGAGCACTTCGTGCTGATAACGTGTTATAATTAAGTAGGCTTATAACTATCTTTAGTGGCCTAGTTCTTGACTGTAGACTAATAAGTATATAGAGAGAATATGAGAGAATATATATTTTAGTGTGTCTTTTATAAACTCATAACACACATATTTATACTCAAAAAATCTACTATACAATATCTATAATAATAATAAAATTAACATCCAATTTAACTTTTATAACAGGTTTTAAATAAACGGGTAAACAAATAACGATTTTCCTTATTCATGTTATTTCGTGAGTGCGACTATTCGCGGCTTGACTATAATATTTCCAAGTATACAATAACGATTTTGAAATAGTGTTTGAAGTACTTAAGTGAATTTAATTAAAAAATATTGGACCTTTGAGATTATTTTACCAAGTATACAACTAAAGTACAACAAAGTGAATTCCCACAAAGTTTTTACTTTAAGGGTGTGTTTGGCGTTACTAGCTGGAGCTGGAGCTTATAGCTAGATTTGGAGCTTATGGTTGGGGCTGGTAGTTGGAGCTTATTTTTTAATCTGGAAACTGAAGCTTATTTTTTAATAAATGTTTGGTAAAAATTAGTTGGAGCTGGAACTTACTGTTGTAAAATGACTAAAATGGACAACAAAATATATGATAGATAATTATATAAGGGTCAAAAATGTAATTTTTCACTTCATAAGCTACGCGGCCAAACATATCCTAAGACTAAGAGTGCTCCCAACGGCTCACCTTGGAGCTCGCCCAGGAAGCCGCCCAGCTGGGCGCCGATGGCACGACCACCGCCCAGGTGCCGCCCACAGGCCGCCCAGCCTCCTCCGCCCTCCTCTTCGCCTATTTCAAGCAGATCTGTGGACGGAGATTATTGTTTTTTTTTTTTTTTTTTTTTTGTAATTTATTTGTTTTATATTTGATTTTAAAGGAAGAAGAAGAGGAGAGTGAGTGAGAAATAAATGGTGAAATGAAGAAGAGAGAAGATGAAGATTAGGTGTATCTTTTTTTTTTTTTTTTTTTGGAAAAGCAACTCTTGTATTAATAATAAAAAAATATAAAATATGTACAATGAATTTAGTGTTATAAAATATCTAGATTGGATGTTAATTTTATTATTATTATATTTCTTGCATAGTAATATTTTATGCTATAAATAGACATGTATGGTAGCCATTTAAGTTGCACCATTTCTCTTGAAATATCAATATCAATATTTGTTCTCTCCTTTTTCTCTCTTTTTCTCTCTTTGTTCTTATAACCATTAAAGGTAGTTATAAGCCTACTGAATTATAACACGTTATCAGCACGAAAAGCTTAGTGTAATTAAAAGATATCTCAAACGATCACGAATCACTAATCAAGGTATGAAATTATTAATAATTTTCAGACTCGAATATATCAAATTTTGGACTACTAATATTTATATTTATGTTATTTAAGTTATATATGGTCGGTTATACCACCTGAATTATATTTCTGTAATCTAACTTTTACTAACTTCACTAACATTTATATTTATGTTATTTAAGTTATATATGGTCGGTTATACCACCTGAATTATATTTCTGTAATCTAACTTTTACTAACTTCACTAACATTTATATTTATGTTATTTAAGTTATATATGGTCGGTTATACCACCTGAATTATATTTTCTGTAATCTAACTCTTATTAACTTCACTAACATTTATATTTATGTTAATAAGACCTCATGATTGTACGCAACACGTCATTTGACAACACGGTACTTTATGTACGCAACACGTCATTTGACAACATGGTACCATGGGTCGAGATTAATTCCGATCAATACGAATACGACGGGGTCTTTATATGTTATCTAACATTTATGATTACTTATGCAATTAATCATTATTTATTTCATGCATACTAATGTTTATTCTTAAATTTATAAATCTTAAAAGTTAAAATAAGAAAAAGTAGTTTGTATTTTTATTAAAAGTAAATCTTAAAAGTTAAAATACAAAAAGTAGTTTGTATTTTTATTAAAAGTAAATCTTAAAAGTTACAATAAAAAAAGTAGTTTGTATTTTTATTAAAAAGTAAATCTTAAAAGTTAAAATAAAAAAAAGTAGTTTGTATTTTTATTAAAAGTAAATCTTAAAAGTTAAAATACAAAAAGTAGTTTGTATTTTTATTAAAAGTAAATCTTAAAAGTTAAAATAAGAAAAAAAGTAATGGTAAAATGGAGTAGCTTTTTGTCAAAAATGAAGTATTGAAAATGAAGTGGTCTCCTTCTATAATTAAAAAAAAAATATACTTTCATCAAATGAATTTTTTTTGTGGCCGACAATTCCAAACACGAGTCAGTGTTTAGTTTATCAAGAATATCTCTTGATTTGGTGAAAGGTCACGATCACGATATCGGGTGTTGTGAAAGAATTAAAAAAATTAGTCAAGTGGCCTTTTAAAAACTAGAAAGTTTTTTTTTAAACAAAAAGTTTTTATATATTTATAATTTACAGGTAACGAAAAAAAAAGGAAGTTTTTTTTAAAAATAAAGAAAGTGTTTAAATGAGTTTTACAGAAAGGGGGAAAGCAAAGTAAAAAAAAAAAACTTTTTTTTCAAAACTTGTCAAATGTTTTGTTAAAAACGTGACCGTTGAAAAAAGGAGGTTGAATAATAAAACTTAAAAAAACAAATTATTTTTTTTAAGAGTGTGCATCAAAATGGCCCGTTTAATAATGGGGAGTTAAAAAGATAGTCAAATTGTTTCAACGAACAAGGGTTCAATTGGATGTTTCTTAAAAAAAAAAATTCCAAATTTCCAGTTATTTGATTTAAAAAAAAAAAAAAAAATCCGCGGGTAAGGGTGATGGATCCAATGGATCCGCATCCACGACCCGCGGGTGCCATCCCTAATTGTGACGAGTACAAATCAACTAAAAGTCTAAAAGATAAATGCTCTTATAGGGACCAAATGTTCACAATAATTGCCTAAGCTAGATATGAAACAAATAGTTCATCAAAAAAAAAAAAAAAAAAAAAAAAAAAGGTCGTCGTGCGTTTTCTGGATAATAGCCGAAATACACTTACAAAAGTAGGTCTGTCGTCAATTCTTTATGGCCATATCAACGTAGATCAACAAAATCATTTATGGTTTTGATAAAAGATTAATTGAAAATTAATTGTTTTTTGGTCTTGGATTCTCGGTAACAAAAGCAAAGGTTGTTTTTGGTTGCCACAACAAACAAGACAGAGGTTGTTGACCTTTGTTGTTAAACATGGCACAAGTGAACAATAACAATAGATTATTGTTTTTTTTTAAAAAAATAATGATGCGTTAATTTTATTGTATAAAATAAAATTAAAGAAAATGGTTTTCATTGATGACTATGAATAAACGCAAACAAAGTGTTTGTGGTATTTGGTGATTAAAAAAAAAGTGCATCTAAAGCTTCTACTGAAAATAATATGCATCTAAAGCTTCTACTGAAAATTAATGTGCAAGGTACAACATATAACTATATGGTCAAATTCATTTGAGCCTTCGGAGTCACAAGTATATGATGTATATATATTACTCAATTAACAAAATAGTAAATCGAAATTAATTCATATGAATAGTAAAACGAAATTAATTAATTTACTATTCACATAAAAAGCGCATATGATAAAAAGCGCATATTATAAAAACGCATATGATAAAAAGCGCATATTATAAAAGCGCATATGCTGAAAAGCGCATATGATGAAAAGCATAGCGCATATGATAAAAAACGAATATGATGAAAAGCGCAGCGCATATGATGAAAAGCGCATATGGTGAAAAACACAGCGCATATGATTAAAAGCGTATATGGTGAAAAGGATATATGATGAAAAAGCACATATGGTGATTTATGAAAAAAAAAAAAAACACACATATGGTGATTAATGGAAAGCACATATGGTGATTAATGAAAAGTATATTGTGAAAAAGAATCACAAATGTTTCTTGAAAGAATTCAAGGTAAGATATATAAACCAATTCATCCATCATGTGAACCATTTTGATATTTCATGGTTCTAATAGACGCATCTAGCGGATGGTCTCATATTTATATGTTATCAAGCCGTAATATGGCATTTGCAAAGTTTCTTGCACAAATTATTAAATTGAGAACACATTATTCTGATTACACCATTAAAAGGATGAGACTTGATAATGCTGGTGAGTTAACATCTCAAGCATTTAATGATCATTATATATCTACAGGGATTGTTGTTGAACATCCAGTTGCTCATATGCATACACAAAATTGGTTTAGCTGAATCAATAGATAAACGCTTGCAGCTAATAAATAGACAATTGATAATGAGTACAAAACTCTCAATATTTATATGTGGACATGTAAATTTACATGCTGCGACATTAATTCACATTATACCATGTGGAAGTCATAAATATTTTCACTTACTACTTGATTTTGGCCAAGAGCCAAATATTTTCCACCTTATAACATTGGTTGTGCAGTGTATGTTCCAATTGTATCACCACAACACAATAAAATGGTTCTTCAAAGAAAGATGGTAATATATTTTGGATATAAAACATCTTCAATCATAAGATATATTGAACCCATGATGGGTGATGTTTTTACAGCACGTTTTGCTGATTGTCATTTTAATAAAACATTGTTCCCTAGATTAGGGGGAGAAAAAAAAAATAAAAAAAAAATGATGCTTCATGATGTGAACATCAATTAAGGTATATTGAACTCGCACAAAAGAATGTGAAACGAAAGTTCAAAAATAATGCATATGCAAGAACTTGCAAATTAATTACTTTATGCATTTACAGATATAAAAAAAGTGACTAAATCATATATACCAGCGATAAATGCTCCAGCTCGAACTGAAATTCCAAAAGCTGGCAATAATGTCACTGTTGAGTCTTTGCCACGCATCAAACGTGGAAGATCAATTGGTTCCGAAGATAAAAATCCTCGAAAAATAAAATCAGCTGATAATGAGGTAAAAGAAAGTGTTCAAGAAGAACCACAAATCAATATTCCTTCTGCAGAGGATATTGATAAATGTAAATACTAAAATTGCGATAAATTATGCAATATTATGGAACCGAAATGAAACTAAAATCTCTATGAGATATTTTCATATAATGTTACAATGACATCATGAATAAAGATGATGATCTGGAACTAAAATCTGTCATTGAATATACAAAATGGACATGATTGAGCTCAATGGAAAGGAGCAATAAGAGCTGAATTAGAATCGCTCGATAAAAGAAAAGTTTTCGGATCAATCGTTATCACTTTTAAAGATGTGAAACGTATGGGATACAAATGAATTTTTATCCGAAAAGAAATGTGCAAATGAAGTTACAAGGCAAAACTAGACTTGTAACTCAATATTTCCCACAAAGACCAGAAATGAATTAGGAGAAAAAATTATCCTCCTGTAATGGATACAATTACTTATTAGATACTTAATCTACCTGGTAGTTATTTAAATGCATCTCATGAATGTTGTTACTACTTGTCTGTATGGATCACTTAATAGTGATATATATGAATATACCTAAAGGGTTAAGGTATCATAAGCATCTAATGTAAAACCCAAGGGAATATATTCCATTAAATCACAAAGATTTCTAAGTGGGTTTATACAAACGGGACGTATGTGGTATAACCGATTAAATGACTACTTGATAAAAAAAAAAGGGTATAAATATAAACTTATTTTGCACGTATGTTTTATAAAAACAATGTTCGGATATGAGATCGTAGTTGTTTATGTCAATGTTCTTAACATCATATGAACAAATAAAGAGATCTATGAAATCATTCAACTTCTAAAGAATTATTTTGAAATGAAAGATCTTGAAAAAACCAAGTATTACCTTGGATTGCAAATTGAGCATATGCCTAATGGTTTACTTGTACATCAAACAACTTATACCGAAAAGATTTTAAAACATTTTTTTTAAAGACAAACTCATTGTTGTTAGATCACTCAATATTGACACTGATCTATTTCATCCCTGCGAAGATCATGAAAATTTTAACAGATCGGAAGTTCTATATTTTAGTGCAATTGAGGTTCTTATGTATCTTATAGATTATACAAGATCTGACATTTCTTTTGCAGTTAATTTGTTGACAAGGTTCAGCTCAGCCCCTACCAAAATACATTGGAATGGGATCAAACAAATAGTTTGATACCTTCGGGGAACTACTGATTTATAATTATTTTATTCTAACAACTCGAAACAAGATTTGTTTGGTTATACAGATGCAGATTATTTATCCGATCTACATAAAGCTAAATCTCAAACTGGATATGTATTCCTAAATGGAGGCACCGCAATATCATGACGTTCTCAAAACAAACACTTGTTGCAACATCATCAAATCATGCCGAAGTGATTGCATTACATGAAGCTACTCGGGAATGATTTTAGTTAAGATCAATGATACAAATCATTATTGATTCTTGTGGACTAGAACGCTATAAAAGCGTAACAACTATCTATGAAGATAATACAGCTTACATAATACAAATGAAAGAAGAGTATCAAAAATGACAGAACAAAACATAAATGCTGACGAGGCGCTAAAGCTATAAACGGTCTTAACGGTCATAAGTTTGATGGAAAAGAATGGTATATTGGTAAGGCTCAGAAAAAGACTGAAAGGGAATAGGAACTGAAACAACGGTTTGAACAAACCATGAAGGAGACTGTAGACAAATCACGAGGGCCAAACTTGTACATAAAAGATTTAGATGATACAGTTTCAGATGAAAACCTCAGATTTTTCTCATATACTCAAGATATCGTAAAAGACAACCAGATTAAAATGAGATACGTTCAATCAACAACTCTGCTGATCTTTATACCAAAGCACTGCTAACTGCTATTTTCAGAACACACGTTCATAATATTGGCATGAGGCATGTTCAGAAGATGTAACAACTCAGGCGTTGCCTACTTGAGGGGGAGTCAACTCTATGCTGCACTCTTTTTCCCTTAGCTAAAGTTTTATCCCAATGGGTTTTCTTTAGCAAGGTTTTTAACGAGGCAGTACTAGTTATTCTCTAATAAAATTGTCATCCAAGGGGGAGTGTTATAAAATATCTAGATTGGATGTTAATTTTATTATTATTATATTTCTTGCATAGTAATATTTTATGCTATAAATAGACATGTATGGTAGCCATTTAAGTTGCACCATTTCTCTTGAAATATCAATATCAATATTTCTTCTCTCCTTCTTCTCTCTTTTTCTCTCTTTGTTCTTATAACCATTAAAGGTAGTTATAAGCCTACTGAATTATAACATTTAGTTATTAAATTTTAAATTAAATGTAATATAAAAATTAATAATTCTTTTAATATTAACAATAATAAAAGTATTTTTAATTTAATTAATTAATTAAGTGTGGGTCCCAATATTGTGAGGAAGAAGTGTCATTGTTGGGAGTGTTTAGTCCTGGGAAGGAAGTGGGATGGAAGTGCTGATGTGGCGCTGAATGATTGGTCAGTCCTGGAAGAAGTTATGTCTTGATTGGGAGCACTCTAAGTGAATCAATAAAATTCATAAATTGACTAAGAGTCAAACTTTGACATTAGAGGGAAAGAAAGCATTCATCATATATCATTCCAAAATTATTTGGGTGGACCTAGATATGAGCATTTGTTAGAAATTGAAACTCCCTTTTTTTCTTAGAATTATTATATTATTATTATTACTAAAAAATATTTTGTTTTACAACTAATGTCAAAACATAAAAACCTTAAAAGAAAAGAAAAGAAAAAACAATGAATATCTGAATAGGAGAGTGCCCTTGGGGACAGAAACATCCCCACAAACTCAAGAGGTTCCCTATAGCTTTTAACTTTCAACTCCAATAATCCCAAACATTCACACTACACTTTACTTTTAATCTTTCTGATATCTTCCCTGTGCATTTGTCTTCAATGATCAACTTGTTTTTCTTTGCTATTATATATTATATATTATATAGTTGAAATTAAAATTGAATTGCTTGTTATATAATTTCTTTTTTTCTTTATATCCTAAATGTAGAATCAAGGTTTTAGAGTAAAATAATTTCATTCTACGTACACCTTTTTTCATCATTTTTTATACAAATATAATTGCTTTATATCCTGGTTGGTATCCTAACTATCTTGATAATCTAATCATTTAAAATATGATCCAAAGGTCATAGTTCAAGAACGTTATAAGTCAACATTACAAGAACCAAAGTCCTGTCCTCAGGACCATATACCATTTTCTTGATATTGTTTATTAAGCAAATTGTTTTAACAACTTACGAATCTTGAGAGACTAACCTTTCAAAACATACTAGAAGGCCTCAATTCAAGAAATCTTTTATAACAGTAAACTATCCACATTTTATGTGCAATATATGTGGTCACAATCAACAACCTTTTGATTAATTTTTTAATCAAGGGGGTGACCTGACTTTTCATAGGAGAGGTCACGAGTTCAACCAACATGTGCTGTAAAATAAATCCCTTAGGTTACCCTCTCATTTCATGGGCCTCAGAGGTATCGGGCATCTTGCATCGAGCCTCACCCGAGAGGGTTTTACTACACACGATGCCAATATGAATTCGTCATAGGAATTTCCTCCTGAGGGGCGGTAGGACTATAAATTGTTTGTCCCAGGAAATGATCGGGTGGGTGAGTTCCAACATCGCGTTCGAACCCTTGTCAGTGACTCGTACCGGCCGTTGAAAAAAAAAGAACGGGAAAATATCGTCATATGGTAAAAGAAACCAAAATGAATACAAGTATACAACACAAGAGATTACAAACAAGCTCAAACAAACAAACTGACACTAACCAAAGAAAAACCAGAGTTGCACTAAAACAACCAAGTCAAACCGCTACCTAAGAAAAAGATAACCAAGAAACTCAACACAAAAAACAACCTTTTGATTGACGGGTTCCTCTCATACCGATAGATTAAAGAGCATTTGGCATTTCGGGCATTGAAAAATCAATAAACAAGAAGCTACCTTTTATTGATCTTCTTCATGTTGCAAACACAGATCAATATGTTTATAGTATCATTAATATACGTAAACCTAATTCTTCAAATCAAGAAAATCTTTAGTCAGAAAACAAGAATCAAAATCCTGAATTCACAAAATCTATCAGCTGTTTATAAAAACTGACTTGACAATTTCTGGACACCGATACAATCAATTTATGATTCTACCCACCTCTTCTAACTTATTGATTTATGATATTTAACAAGTGGCATGATTCAAAATGAACACTGAAAAGCATCCCTCTTGCATTAATACCTATAGACAATACTGCCTTACACAGATTTATATCAGAAAATGTACTGAATGGAACAGATAAAAATGCAAGTAACCAATATAAATCAAATATCTTAATTCAATGCTACTACTTCACATATCTAATTCAAACAGATGTTCATAGTTGAATGCAAATGGAGAATATGTGTTTTTCCTTCACATGGGTTTGACCAGAAACAGGTTTAGAGTAATGTAATTGCACCATAACATCATCATAGTTCATAATACTCTGCCAAATAAATATCCAAATAAAGTGAATATAAATTAAATACCATTACTAAAGAAATAGCAGTTTAATGGATGTTCAATGAGGGTTGCTAAGGACACCGATGGACATACGGTTGACTGGAGTTAATCTCATTTGCTGCTCCTGAGCTCGGTTTTTCTTGAACGGTGGTTCGGGTGATGATGTCACCGATGATGCAATCGCCCATGAGTTGTTAGAGTTATCACTGCTGAAATACGCATCGACTACACCGTTTGGACTTTCGGGAACAGAAGATTTTCGCTTGTGAGTTGGAAAATAGCAATTTCCATGACTATTTGATACATCCTTGATGAACGCACAACATCCGTTTAAGTCTTCCTGTAACGATATATAATTTGACATACATTAGCAACATCCTATAAATACTTCTTATATTAATCAGTAATCACAGTATGCAGTACCATAAAAATATGTTTTTCAGGTAGAATTTGAGTTCATAATGTGTGCTTGCTTATAGATCAAGGGTTCAACAAATGTTTGAAAATTCAAGTCAAAACCAAACACAATTAAACTTCTATAAATGGTTCTAATGAATAATTAAGTATATAAACATGCAACTCTATATCGGATTCATGAATTAACTATGATTTAAGCATAAATTACAATCAATGCAGCCTATTACTGATACAGTAGATATGGGTCTTGTAAGGATCAAACTAACACAAATAATGTGCTCATATTTTAAAGCAAACAGTCTTGTTAATACAATTGGGTTCAATTCATAAGCTAAAGCAGGTGAAGAACAAACCTCACAGATATTGAGAAGATGCATAAGCTGATTTCGATAATCCAACGCGTTATCGGGCTCAATTTCCATACTAACAACGCACATTATAGCAGCAGCCATAACAGATGGAAGAAACCGTTTAAACCTCGAATCTGCATTCATTGTAACAAACATAAGCCACTCAATTCCACTAAAAAATAAAAACTTTTTAAGCACATTCATAAGCTTACCATTGACAACAGACACAAGAATTCGCTCACATCTTCGCAGGAACTCGTAATGTAAATTATGAGTCACTAAATTAAGCCTGCGCATGAAGTAATCAAAGAATGCAACAGGGGTAACAGGGTTCATTTTCCATTCGAGTGATGACAGCACCAAAAGTTCCATCTTCATAATAGTCTTTGATTCAAACACAAATTTCCTTCCTTCAATCTAAACAACAAAAAACCCCCAAATTTCACATCAATTACACTGGTTCAAGTTCTCTTTGGCATTTCATCAAACACATAGAGTACACAAAATTAAATTGAACTAAACAACTTACCTGTAAATCCAATAAAAGAGGGGTTTGGATCTCTTCAACTTTAGAAGCTAGAGATAAACAAGCAACAGCAACTAATTGATTCATCCATGGTTTATTATTATTATTATTATTTAAAAAAGCGGTAGTTAATAAAAACCTATCAAAATAATTAACAGCCAAAATGGTTGTTAAAGCAACGAAACCATAATGACTACTAACCCTAATCATCCAATCAACTGATTCTCTTCTCAAAGATTCATCGACATTATCAAAACATTTAATATGGGCACTATTATTATTATTTTGTTTACTTAGTAAAGATAAAAGTTCATCTTCTTCCCATAAAAGATCTTGTTGAAAATGATTAAAGTAGGGATCTTTATCATTTTCTTGATGAATTAATGAAGCCTCAAATCCAAAATCTTGTTCATTGCATAAAAGTGAATCAAAATCATCAATTGCAAAGTTAGGGTTTTGTTGGTTTGAGAACATGTTCTTGTTGTTGTTGATTTTAGGAAGATGATGATAGTATTCATTATCTTGAACAAGACAAGAAGGAAATGAAGATGGGTGTTTGTAACATATCTTTGTGTTGTTGTTGTTGGTGTTGTGTGTGTGATTACACTCTTTCTATATACATGTCCATATACATATACATACACAATGGGAGTAGAGTATAAATGGAGTATGTATGTAATGTATGTATGTAATATGTAATGTAATATGTAATGTAATTTTAGAGAGAGAAGTGAAAAACACAAAATGAGCAAACAAAAAGGAGGGATTTATCTGTAATAACTTTCACGCCTGTCCTCTTTTTTCTTTATTCTTGCTATAATAATGTACTACGTAGCATTTTTAATCTCTCTTGTTTTTATTTTGAAACAGCAAAAACACTCGTTAATTTTTTTTTTAAGGCAAGACGATATATTTCATTTATATATAACAAATATTTACATAAGTGTACATATATGGGAGAATGAAAACCGGAAAGCTAGACAAGCTACATCTGCTAGAACTAATGAAACGAAAAAGAAAACGAGAAAATACCAAGTTTCAAATCATGGAAAACGATCACGAGTCGCCAATCCAAGAAAAAGAGACACAAAATGAGAGAGAACAAAGTATAACAATGACTTAGATACCCAAGTAAGGAGCGTTTCGGAGTCTCAGTACTGAAACTAATCAGCGACAAAGAGATCGTAAAACGACCCCCTTTTAGTTATATATGTGCCCAACCCAAATGTGTCTCCGCCGGATAAATACATCATGATATCCGAAGCAGAAGAAGAAACAAAATGAAGCAGCGAGCTTGCATATACGAATAGTGAAGAAAAAAAAGGACATTAGCCGATCCCCACTCTTGCAGACATATCAATGTCTAAAGCGAGTGGATTTGATGATTATGTAAGCCAATCGATCTTAGTTTTCTTCAATCTATTAGATAATCAATTGAAGCTCATAAGTTGTATTTCACTAAGAATTGCCGCAACCGAGAATTTCTTGTTTTGGAAAACGAGCAAATTTCTATGTCTCCATAACGAATAGCCCGTAATCCACTCCACTGCTTGCCAGAGTGTCTTACCGAAAGACGTTGAGAAATTATACCCATTACCTAGAAAAGTATTCGAAATATTAAGATTTTGAGGCCCGGGCAAATTCCACCAAGTGAAGACCCTATTTCAGACATCTGACGCTAAGTTGCAGGAAAACATGATATGGTTTATACATTTCAAGCCGTTTTCGCAGATCGGACATATTATAGATCCGAGATCAATCACACGTCGATCTAACTCAACCCGGGTCGAAACCTGGTTAATCCTCATACGCCAGATGAGCAATCCAACTTTAATCGGTACAAGGTTGTTGCGAATGGTAGGTGTCCACGTTACACTTTGTAAAGGAGATGGTTGATCCAAAAGACTTGAAAGTCTTTTTACTGTTCACAATACGTTTACAAAATGAGCGAGAAAACATGGAGCCATTGGATTGCAAACTAGTGTCCGTTTTCACAATACCCGCCCACGTAGAATTTTGATATTTAGCATTGATATAAAATTTTTCATTAACAATACCCGCCCACTTGCAAATGAGAGCACGATTTTTATTTAAATATGACAAGACCCGGTAACACGTCCTACCAATGAAAAACGCGATTTATTGAAGAAAAAAAATTTGGGCAATTAGTTAGTCATAAAATTGGATAGTGTAAATATTTCTTGAGTGCACCACTTGATAGTGTAAATTTTTTAAGTTTTTAACTACTGACGCCCGTAACTATGATTTCTAAATCCGCAACTTAATAAAATACGTACATGACTAGATTATGTACGAAGAATGTTACAAACAGAGGTGAAGCCCGGATTTGCGGATAAAGGTGGTATTTCTCGGAAATAATTAAAAAATATCTTATTAATCATATTTAAGTGATGTTAGAATTTATAATCAGGAGATATTGTCCATTAATTTATAATTTTTAATACACTATAATATGCCTATTTGATTTGAAAAGTTGAGGATAGCAAATCATCTACATTCATCCCACGACTCCAACTACAAATATAAATGAATAATTACTAAAGGAGATTACAAAATGATACTACGTACGTCAACTTTAGATTGGTCGTTTTTCTTTTTCTTCTTTCTCTCTTATTATTAATGGTGTTAACTCATTATATAAGAAATATTTTATATATTATTGTAAAGAATCATTTCTCATTTAAGAATAAAGCAGAGAGATTATAACCACGTCAGTTTATTGTGTTCGTTTAGCTCTCATACATATTTGTTGTTTGATTAAATTGCTAGTTGATATTGATATTGATAATTACGTAATTGATTTGTTTATTATATTGTAGTTGTATTATTCATTATATACGCGTTCATCACTTCATTGGCATGCCTATATTTATAATATTATAATATATAAATTGTGGTAAAGGTTGTCACCTCCTCATTGGCCAATGGCCAACGTTAACAGTACCCAAAACCACTGCTGAAACCGTTTTCCAATACCCACCCGACCCGTCCCCTTTCTTCTTAACCCTAAATAAGCACACCCTCCTCCACACGCTCTTCTAACTAGGGTTTACCACAACCAGCACCACAAAAACGTCTTCAATCACCATCCCAGCTACCGCCTCAAAAGGGGCCGCCGCCACCACAACAACGACAGCCATCGGTGTAGCAAAATCGAAGCTTCTAGGGTTGTTGAATAATCGTTATTGGATGATGAATAATTTTATTTCTCCTAAATGTGTATAGTGTTTGAACAAAGAGTTGGGCACTGATGTTTCAACGCTTTTCAACTGGATCATTGTCAAGGTTTTGCTTTCTGATTATTTGTTTCCTTTATTTTATTTTTATGCATTATTGATTGTAATGTTAGGGTGTTGATCTTTGACTATTTTTATGCATTTTGTATGATTGTAATGTTGACAGTCGAGTGTGTAGGCTATAAACCTGTGCGGTGGGAAACAATTGAAAACGAAAAAGATGTTATATGTTTTAATTGTGATTTTTTTTTTTGGATTAAATGTACACATGATTTTTTAATAAATACAGTGAGAAATTAGAAGGTAAAAGTTAGCAAATGGGCTGTACATATTGCTTTGAAGGAGTTTGTGTATTAAGTACATGATTAGTTGATTTCATTGAAACTCATATTAGAAGAAAAAGTTTCAAGAAAAAATAATCCAAATGGTTTTATGCGTAATCTGGCAGTTCCATTGTGGCCTGTGTTGTAGCCTGATCGGTGTCATTTGGTCATGAACACTGATCCCAAACTATCCGAATACCTGAAAAAATTATGTCTGAATCGGGGTTATGTGTTGCCTAATTATCTGAATCGATATTCTGTGTCTACGAATAAAGATGGTTTGCCTTATGCGTTTAACACACATGTTTGGCTTTGTTACCTAATTTAACAGAAACATCACATTTTCCACAATAATGTCATTTATCAGTGGTTTATATTTTCGTCTTTGTTTATTATGTTCTTCTTTTGTATATATTGATTTATTTATTTATGTTATAGTTGAAAGCGTATAAACTTAAAGTTTTGAAATATATGCAACCGAATTTTCAAATAGGACTCCCTTGAAACTGAATATTTTATAGCAAGAAGTATTCACCAGTTTCGCTAAAGGTAAAGTTAATTTTTATGTTATGTTATTTATCATTTGAAATTTTTAACTTTTGAAATTAATTGTTAAATTGTGACTATATTAATTTGGTGTTCGAACAAATGTTTGCATGAAGAGATTATATCCATTTCCACTGGATAACAAGTCATGCCTTAGCGTAAGCCATTTTGCGACAATCACTTTCTCAAAGAATAGTCTAAATCCGGTTGCAAAAGCTAAGACCGAAGCTCTTTGGGCGTTGTTATAGTGCAAATTTTCTCCTTCCTACACTAATTCAATATCGAGATTGGCTGATAGCAGTACATGCAATGGATACTTTCGAGCCTGAAAATCACGCTTTCAGGTAACAAAAATGATTTATTTTGCTGGTGTCACCTCCTCATTGGCCAATGGCCAACGTTAACAGTACTCAAAACAACTGTTGAAACCGTTTTCCAATACCCACCCGACCCGTCCCCTTTCTTCTTAACCCTAAAAAAGCACACCCTCCTCCACACGCTCTTCTAACTAGGGTTTACCACAACCACCACCACAAAAACGTCTTCAATCACCATCCCAGCTACCGCCTCAAAAGGGGCCGCCGCCACCACAACAACGATAGCCATCTGTGTAGCAAAATTGAAGCTTCTAGGGTTGTTGAATAATCGTTATTGGATGATGAATAATTTTATTTCTCCTAAATGTGTATAGTGTTTGAACAAAGAGTTGGGCACTGATGTTTCAACGCTTTTCAACTGGATCATTGTCAAGGTTTTGCTTTCTGATTATTTGTTTCCTTTATTTTATTTTTATGCATTATTGATTTTGACTATTTTTATGCATTTTGTATGATTGTAATGTTGACAGTCGAATGTGTAGGCTATAAACCTGTGCGGTGGGAAACAGTTGAAAACGAAAAAGATGTTATATGTTTTAATTGTGATTTTTTTTTGATTAAATGTACACATGGTTTTTTAATAAATACAGTGAGAAATTAGAAGGTAAAAGTTAGCAAATGGCCTGTACATATTGCTCTGAAGGAGTTTGTGTATTAAGTACATGATTAGTTGATTTCATTGAAACTCATATTAGAAGAAAGAGTTTCAAGAAAAAATAATCCGAAAGGTTTTATGCGTAATCTGGCAGTTCCATTATGGCCTGTATTGTAGCCTGATCGGTGTCATTTGGTCATGAACACGGATCCCAAACTATCCGAATACCTTGAAATGTCCCGTTCATATTGATTATAAACGTTCCATATTAATTGATTTCGTTGCGAGATTTTGACCTCTATATGAGACGTTTTTCAAAGACTACATTCGTTTTTAAAAACAAACCATAATCTTTATTTTATCGACAAGGTTAAAAGGACATCACCTAGATTATCCAGAAATGATAATCTAAAAATATCACACTTACACACTACCAATACATATTGGTTTACAATATTAATATGTTACAACAAAGTAAATCTCGAATGCAGTTTTAAATAATATTATACAAGCACGCTGACACCAAATCTTGTCTTTATTTTAGCATGCAACAGCGGAAGCTCTTAATAATCACCTGAGAATAAACATGCTTTAAACGTCAACAAAAATGTTGGTGATTTATAGGTTTAACCTATATATTTATCAAATCGTAATAATAGACCACAAGATTTCATATTTCAATATACATCCCATTCATAGAGATAAAAATCATTCATATGGTTTGAACACCTGGTAACCGACATTAACAAGATGCATTTAAGAATATCCCGTATCATTACGAGACATCCATCGGACATGATAAAACAACATCGAAGTACTAAAGCATCCGCTACAACGGATGGGGTTTGTTGGGCCCAATAGATCTATCTTTAGGATTCGCGTCAATTAGTAGACTGGTTTACTAATTCTTACGTTACCAAGTAAAAAGGGGCATATTCGGCTTCGATCGTTCAACCATAGAAAGTAGTTTCATGTACGTGTGTCTATTTTGTAAAACATTTATAAAGCTGCATGTATTCTCATCCCAAAAATATTAGATTTTAAAAGTGGGACTATAACTCACTTTCACAGATTTTTACTTCGTCGGGAAGTAAGACTTGGCCACTGGTCGATTCACGAACCTATAACAAATATGTACATATATATCAAATTATGTTCAAAATAAAATTACAACATTTTTAATACGTTTTAATGTTTTAAGTTTATTAAGTCAGCTGTCCTCGTTAGTAACCTACAACTAGTTGTTCACAGTTAGATGTACAGAAATAAATCGATATATATTATCTTGAATCAATCCACGACCCAGTATATACACGTCTCAGGCTAGATCACAACTCAAAGTATATATATTTTTGGAATCAACCTCAACCCTGTATAGCTAACTCCAACATTACCGCATATAGAGTGTCTATGGTTGTTCCAAATAATATATATACATGGGTCGATATGATATGTCAAAACATTTGCATACGTGTCTATGGTATCCCAAGATTACATAATATATTAGAATACATGTATAATACAATATGATTTAGCTAGGATATGATTAATATAGATTTGTTACCAATTTTCACGTAGTTACAACAAGCAAAAATATCCAATCTTGTTTTACCCATAACTTCTTCGTTTTAAATCCGTTTTGAGTGATTCAAGTTGATATGGTTCCATATTGAACTTAAGTTTATGAATATAAATAGAAAAAGTATAAGTTTATAGTCAGAAATACAGGTTACAAGTCATTTTTGTAAAGGTATTCATTTCAGTCGAAAGAACGACGTCTAGATGACAATTTTGGAAAACATACTTTCACTTTGAGTTTAACCATGATTTTTGGATATAGTTTCATGTTCATAAGAAAAATTATTTTCTCAGAAGAACAACTTTTAAATCAAAGTTTATCATAGTTTTTAGTTAACTAACCCAAAATAGCCCGCGGTGTTACTACGACGGCGTATATCCAGTTTTACGGTATTTTTCGTGTTTTCAGGTTTTAAATCATTAAGTTAGCATATCATATAGATATAGAACATGTGTTTAGTTGATTTTAAAAGTCAAGTTAGAAGGATTAACTTTTGTTTGCGAACAAGTTTAGAATTAACTAAACTATGTTCTAGTGATTACAAGTTTAAACCTTCGAATAAGGTAGTTTTATATATATGAATCGAATGATGTTATGAACATCATTACTACCTCAAGTTTAGTAGGTAAACCTACTGGAAATGATGAAAAAATAACTTGAGCTTCAAAGGATCTTTGATGGCTTGGAAGTTCTTGAAATAGAATCATGACACAAAAACAAGTTCAAGTAAGATTATTACTCGAATTAAGATAGTTATAGTTATAGAAATTGAATCAAAGCTTGAATATGAATATTACCTTGATTTAGAAAGATAACCTACTGTAAATAACAAAGGTTTCTTGATTTTAGATGATTGCTTGGAATGGATTAGGAAACTTGGAAGTAAACTTGTAAACTTGGAAGTATTCTTGATGTGTTCTTGAGTAATTGTTTTTATGATGATTATAGGTAATAACCAAAGCTTGTATTTGATGATTTTTGCTGGAAAAATAGTAACTTAGACGTTCATGGAAGAGTGTGTGTGTTTTGAGAGAGAATTGGGAAGAAAATTGGAAGTGAAATGGAGTAGGTGGTGAGTGGTGAAGGTGAGTGGGGTTAAAAGGAGTTCTTGTTTTTGTTTCCTTGCTCATAAATCATGATAGTTGTCTAATTGTTGGTTCCACATGTTTGTTGACTATCTAGGGCTACTAAGAGCTAAATTATTATGTGTATATACCAATAGTATATACGTCTAGGAGCTGGGAATTGTACGAGTACGAATGCGGTTGCATACGAGTAGAATTGTTTATGAAGATGAATGAGAATGCAATTGTAAGCATTTTTGTTAAGTAGAAGTACTTTGATATATGTCTTGAAGTCTTTCAAAAGTGTACTAATACATCTAAATACACTACATGTATATACATTTTAACTGAGTCGTTAAGTCATCGTTAGTCGTTACATGTAAGTGTTGTTTTGAAACCTTTAAGTTAACGATCTCATTTAATGTTGTTAACCCATTGTTTATTATATCTAATGAGATGTTAAATTATTACATTATCAAGATATTATGATGTATGAATATATCTTAATATGATATATATACATTAAAATGTCGTTACAACGATAATCGTTACATATATGCCTCGTTTCAAAATTCTTAAGTTAGTAGCCTTGTTTTACATATGTAGTTCATTGTTAACATACTTAATGATATATATAATTATCATTTTATCATGTTAAATATAGTGTAACAATATCTTAATATGATACATATGTATTTAGTAAGACGTTGTAATAACGATAATCGTTATATATATCGTTTCGAGTTTCTTAACTTAGTAGTCTCATTTTTATGTATATAACTCATTGTTAATATACTTATGGAGATACTTACTTATCATAATCTCATGTTAACTATATGTATATCCATATATATACCGTCATGTCGTTTTTACAAGTTTTAACGTTCGTGAATCGCCGGTCAACTTGGGTGGTCAATTGTCTACATGAAACACATTTCAAATAATCAAGTCTTAACAAGTTTCATTACTTAACATGTTGGAAACATTTAATCATGCAAATATAGTTTTCAATTAATATATAATCATGGAAAAGTTCGGGTCACTACATACCTGAAAAAATTATGTCTGAATCGGGGTTCTGTGTTGCCTAATTATCTGAATCGATATTCTGTGTCTATGAATAAAGATGGTTTGCCTTATGCGTTTAACACACGTGTTTGGCTTTGTTACCTAATTTAACAGAAACATCACATTTTCCACAATAATGTCATTTATCAGTGGTTTATATTTTCGTCTTTGTTTATTATGTTCTTCTTTTGTATATATTGATTTATTTATTTATGTTATAGTTGAAAGGGTATAAACTTAAAGTTTTGAAATATATGCAACAAAATTTTCAAATGGAACTCCCTTGAAACTGAATATTTTATAGCAAGAAGTATTCACCAGTTTCGCTAAAGGTAAAGTTAATTTTTATGTTATGTTATTTATCATTTGAAATTTTTAACTTTTGAAATTAATTGTTAAATTGTGACTATATTAATTTGGTGTTCGAACAAATGTTTGCATGAAAAGACTATATCCATTTCCACTGGATAACAAGTCATGCCTTAGCATAAGCCATTTTGCGATAATCACTTTCTCAAAGAATAGTCTAAGTCCGGTTTCAAAAGCTAAGACCGAAGCTCTTTGGGCATTGTTATAGTGCAAATTTTCTCCTTCCTACACTAATTCAATATCGAGATTGGCTGATAGCAGTACATGCAATGGATACTTTCGAGCCTGAAAATCATGCTTTCAGGTAACAAAAACGATTTATTTTGGCTAAATCTCTTAATTTGATTCGTTAGGCATTAGTTGTAGTTGACGATCTGTTATAACTAAAGCATTATTATTGTTGTTGTTGATCCTTATGTAGAGAAATATTTGATAGCGTAGGTGTCAAAAATATTCAAACGATAAACAAACTTTCCGACAAAGATTGCGCTCTTAACAAAGATTTTCACGTTGGTTCCTCCTAAAGCTTCACCTCAAGCGCATTGAAGTTCAGATGATGTTGTTCAACTGATCAAGTGAGTACTGTTTACACAGTATTTCAGACTATATATATATCTTATTCTTCTGTTATACATGATGATGCTCTCATTTCCTCTATATACTAATTGTGAAAGTTGACTACTTGATGTTGCGGGAATTACTGTTCCCTTTGGACTGACATGTCATTTCACTTAATTTTTCGGGGATACTTTGGTCATTTTGCGTTCTTTTCCACCTACCTATTTAACCCTTCTAGGGTTTTTGAAACTGATAATGCTAAAAACGAACATATATTTCATAGCATTATCCCTAAAGAAAGACAAGCTTTTAGTTGCAATTGTTCTATTTACAAGTGATATTTGTTTAAATAATAAAAGGTGAAGACAAAAGATAGATTCGACGATTTGAAGACGCAAACGACCAAAAAGTTAAAAAGTACAAAGTACAATCAAAGTGGTTCAAATTATTGATGAGAAACATCTAAAAGTTACAAGAGTACGAGCCGCAAAACGCAAAGTACAAGATATTAAATAGTACGCAAGGACGTTCGAAAATCCGGAACCGGGACCAGAGTCAACTCTCAACGCGCAACGCAACAGACTAAAAATAACAAGTCAACTATGCACATGAATATAATATAATATATAATTAATTCTTAAAATTATATATATATATATTATATTATATATAAAACCTTCGGCAAACAAGAAAACAAAGGTTCCTGAGCTGTAAAAGAGGGCCATGCGATCGCATGGCCAGGAAGAACAATTTCCATGCGATCACATGGCAAGAAGTTGTGTAACATCCCGCCTTTTTCCATTTACTTTTCCGTTATACTAATATAAAGTCCGTTATATGTTTATAACATCTCCCGTTGATACGCGTTTTAAATTATCTCGTTTAGGTAATTCCCGCACCCGAACGAAAGTTGAGGGACTAAACTTGACAAGGGATCAAACCCTTGACTAGGTCAAAGGGTCAAACCCCTTTCACCCATTCATTACCATCTCCCTCTCTCTCTCTCTTTCTCTCTAGCAAGAACACACCCAATTTCCTTCCTCATTCATTCATCATCTAAATCCGGATTAGGGAGCTAGCAACCAAATAAATTACATATTCGTGATCCTCTCTTCATCCTCTTCATTTTGGTACCAACTTCATCTCATTTGGGTAACTTTCTAAAATCACTAATTTTATGTGTTCTTGAGATTTTTGAGTTATAAAGTTGTTAATTAGTGTCTATGGCTCATTGTGATGTCGTGTATGTAATTTGTATGCTCGATTCGTTGTTTTTGGTGTAACTAATTCAATATGAAAATTGCTTGCTAAATCCTTGATTTTGGATAATCAAATGTTGTTAGATTGTTAAAGTGCATGTTTTAAAAGTGTTACTAGTATCATTAGTTTCGTTTTGATGTGTAGGTTGATTAAGAAAACTTCAAAAACATGATTATTGATTTTGAGATGTTTGACTAGGGTTTGATAGTTCTTGACATGAATTTTTGGATGCTTGAATGTCATGGAATGTTAATTGTTAGTGTTTAGTAGTAATGTATGCTCCATTACCTTCAAAACGGCATATCATATGTGTGAATTGGTTTCCCGAAACTCAAATTGCATTTGATGAACTTGAAACCTTGAAATGAACGTTTAATGATCACTTGAGGAGTTTTCGGCTATTGTAAATGATGTTGTCGTTTGATGATAAGTGCTTAGTTGTGTTCCTTGTCAAAAGAGCTTTCCAACGGTATAAGATACGTCTTCTAGTTGTTTACGGTTTGCGTTTTATGGTTGTTTGAAGTTTTGACCAAGACTTGAACATTTGAAACTGACCTGGTACCAGGCCACGGCCATTGTCGCGCCGCGGAGCAATTTGTCGCGCCGTGGCCCAAAGGGTGATTTTAGAACATGTTTTTCAAGCTTTCTGACCTTCAACATAGGCATTTGTCGCGCCGCGGAGCAATTTGTCGCGCCGTGACAATTGCCTGTTTCATCCGAACTTCAGCAAACTTGTTTTGGCCATAACTTTTTGACCGTAACTCCGTTTTCGATGAATCAAATATCGTTGGAAACGTAATAAGATTTCCTTTCTAATGGTAAGGTTTTGAGATGTCAACTCAAACTTTATTACAAACGTTCTAACATGCTTTTATACTTGATTCTTGCATGAAACTTGACAACGTGATTCACATGCTATACTATTCGAGTCGTAACGAGCCATAGGACTAATTGAACACATTTCACCCGACCTTGTGTCGTAACCGGTTAATTGATATAACTTACTTGTTTAGGTCAAGGCTAGCATTGTTCTTTGCACACGTTTACTTGTTGAAGTACTTTACTACTCGTGCACTCAAGGTGAGATCATAGTCCCACTTTTACTCTTTTTGAACTTATATTGGGATGAGAAAACATAAACGATTCTTTTGAACTAAGTGAACACAAGGACGGGAAAACAAACATTCTACATACGAGTTTAGAACAAAAAAATCCTCAATTCGATTATCATTAGTTACACTTGCCGGGTGTAAGCGAGAACTTATGTTATATGGCCATATGGGTTTGACAGCCCTCATCCTTGACGGTTCGCTACCGTCTACGGATGAAATATATTTTCGAGAATCAGTGTTTGTTCTAGCACTAAGTGATGGGGTATACAATGGAAGGAATGTTAAGCTTTGATAATTGGGTGCTCGTGAAACAAACTTTTGGAATGTATTACTATTATTTCATTGATGCAAATCTTGTGGTTCACTTGTACTTACTTACTTAAACCTATGATTTCACCAACGTTTTCGTTGACAGATTTCTATGTTTTTCTCAGGTCCTTGAACGATACATGATACATGCTTCCGCTTACTATTTGATACTTGCATCCGATGTCGAGTATACATGCATTTCATGGAGCGTCTTTTGACTTTACTTTAAACCGTGTCGCCTAGATTTCAATCGTATCTATAACGTTGTAACTTAACTTTTGGTTGAACAATTCTTGTAAACTTTGAAACAATCTTTATTTTGAAATGAAGGCGACATATTTTGGTCAAACGTTATCTTAAAGACTTATGACCACGTAACGGGACCTAAGTAGACGGCGCCGTCAATGACGATTTGGTCGGGTCGCTACAGATGGTATCAGAGCGTTGGTTGTAGGGATTTAGAGTTCATTGGTGTCGACCCCGAGTCATAGGGTACATTGGTGAGTCTAGACTACAACCGGCATATAGACTTGAAGTAGGAATTACTTGACTACTTGTGCATTTATACTCGAACGCTTCTACTCATATCTACTCTTAGTTCATCTTAATCTCACGTTGTTTAATTTGATTGACGCGCCACCTTGACTATATGAAATGATGTCGAATGCACATATGAATCAGGGTAATATAATTTCCGGGATTATATTACGGTGACTCATATGAACGTTCCGACATTATGACATAAAGAATTTAAGGCGAGTCGAGGAAAAACTTCTCTTTATCTTTATTCTATATCACGGTTAGTATTATTGAGAATACTAATCAATGATATTCTTGTGTCTTGAAGGAACAATGGCTCCTCGTCGTGTACGCCGCAATGAAACTCCCGAACAAGCTCTCGAACGGATGATAGCTACCGCCGTAGATGCGGCCATGGCCGGTCACTCATCCAACAACAATAATAATAACAACCACAACAACCACAACAACAACAACAATGGAGCCGGAAACTCAAACGAGGGATGCTCCTATAAAGCTTTCATGGGGTGCAAACCTCACACTTTTGATGGAACCGGGGGACCGGTCGTGCTCACCCGATGGTTTGAGCAAACGGAAGCCGTCTTTAGCATAAGCGGTTGTCGGGACCAAGATAAGGTCAAATACTCCACTCACACTTTCTCCGGAATTGCTCTAACATGGTGGAACACCTATGTTCAATCGGTGGGTACCGATGAAGCTCATGCCCTCTCTTGGGCCGATCTAAAGGAAAAAATGATTGTTGAATATTTTCCGCGCGAAGAAACCCGAAAGCTTGAGGAAGAACTAAGAGCTTTGAAAGCGGTCGGAAACGATCTTAAAGCTTATAATCAACGCTTCGCCGAACTATCCTTGATGTGTCCTAATCTTGTTAACCCCGAATCTCAAAGGATTGAGCTCTACATGCTCGGTCTTCCAAAAAGCATCAAACAAGGGGTGATGTCATCCAAACCCACTACTCATCAAGCCGCTATGAACATGGCTCGCCAACTAATTGAAACGGTTGGCGAAATCGTAGTTCCGGCACCTAAGGCCGAGGATAAATCGGGCGGCAACAAAAGAAAGTGGGAACCCTCCCAATCAAGCAACAACAACTTTGCCAAGAAATCTTTCACTTCCGACGGCAAGAAGGGTTATGCCGGGAATCTACCTCTTTGCAACAAATGCAACAAACATCACTTTGGTGAATGTGGCAAGTTAATTTACCACCGGTGCCAAGGAGTTGGTCATAAGGCCAACGATTGTAAAAGTGCCACTCCCGTTGCTCGAAAGTGGCCCAATGCACCAAAGACGGGCACTTGTTACGAATGTGGTCAAACGGGTCATTATAGAAATGCATGCCCGAAAAGGAAAGATAACACCAATACGCGCGGCCGAGCTTTCAACATCAACACCGAGGAAGCCCGGGATGACACTGAACTAGTCACGGGTACGTTTCTTCTCAACAATTCTTATGTCTCTTGCTTATTCGATTCGGGTGCCGATAAATGCTTTGTATCCAAAACTTTGACTCATTCTTTTAGCATTCCACCTCTTCCATTAGATACCACTTATACCATTGAAGTGGCTAACGGGAAATTATTAAGTGCCAACACATATTACCGGGGGTGTACGTTAAACATTTTGGGTAAGGAATTTGAAATTGACTTGATACCCATGGAACTAGGAAGCTTTGATGTAATAATCGGTATGAATTGGTTAGTCAAAACGAAATCTCACATTCTTTGTGATCTTAACGCAATCCGAATTCCTATCGAGAATGGTGAACCTTTGGTCGTCTATGGCGATAAGAGTTGCACCGGACTCAACCTCGTTTCGTGTATTAAAGTTAGAAAACTACTCCGTAAGGGTTGTTTTGCGATCCTTGCTCACGTTAAGAAAGTCGAGTCCGATGAGAAGCACATCTATGATGTGCCAATTGTTAGTGACTATTCCGATGTATTTCCCGACGAATTGCCGGGTCTTCCGCCTCATCGACCGGTTGAATTCCAAATCGATCTGATTCCGGGAGCCGCACCCGTAGCACGTGCACCATATAGACTCGCTCCATCTGAAATGCAAGAATTGCAAAGTCAAATCCAAGAACTACTTGATCGAGGTTTTATCCAACCTAGCCATTCACCTTGGGGCGCTCCGATTTTGTTTGTTAAAAAGAAAGACGGATCCCTACGAATGTGCATTGATTATCGGGAACTAAATAAATTGACGGTTAAGAACCGATATCCCCTTCCTCGCATCGATGACCTCTTTGATCAACTACAAGGGTCTTGTGTATATTCAAAAATCGATCTCCGCTCGGGTTATCATCAATTGAGGGTTAAGGGGGAAGATGTCTCCAAAACCGCTTTCCGAACTCGTTACGGTAGTTATGAATTCCTTGTCATGCCATTTGGTCTCACTAACGCACCGGCGGTGTTCATGGATCTTATGAACCGCGTGTGCAAACCGTATCTCGATAAATTCGTTATTGTGTTCATCGATGATATATTGATCTATTCAAAAAATGAAGAAGAGCACGAACAACATCTCCGACTTGTGCTTGAACTCTTGAGACAAGAACGACTTTATGCCAAATTCTCCAAGTGTGAATTTTGGTTGAAGGAAGTTCAATTTCTTGGTCATGTTGTAAGTGACCAAGGTATTAAAGTCGATCCAACGAAAATCGAAGCCATTAGCAAATGGGAGACTCCTACTACTCCTACTCACATTCGTCAATTTTTGGGTCTCGCCGGGTACTATCGTAGATTCATCGAAAATTTCTCTTTGGTTGCACGTCCTCTAACCGCATTGACTCACAAGGGAAAGAAATTCATTTGGGCGACCGAACATGAATCCGCATTCCAAATCTTGAAAACGAAGCTAACCACCGCTCCTATCTTGTCACTTCCCGAAGGCAATGATGACTTTGTTGTATATTGCGATGCCTCAAAACATGGTTTTGGGTGTGTATTGATGCAACGAACGAAAGTCATTGCTTATGCTTCTCGACAACTCAAAATTCATGAACGAAACTATACGACACATGATCTCGAACTCGGAGCCGTTGTCTTTGCACTTAAAATGTGGAGACACTATCTTTATGGAACCAAGAGTACTATCTTCACCGATCACAAAAGCCTTCAACACATTTTCGATCAAAAGCAACTAAACATGAGACAACGAAGGTGGATTGAAACCTTAAACGATTACGATTGCGAGCTTCGTTACCATCCTGGGAAGGCAAATGTAGTAGCCGATGCCTTAAGTCGAAAAGAAAGAGCGGTGCCTCTTCGTGTCCGAGCCTTAAACATCACCATCCACACAAACCTTAATAGCCAAATTCGGGTAGCCCAAGATGAGGCTCTCAAGGATGAAAACCTTTCACACGAGCTCTTGAACATTCTCGTCTCTCGATTCGAAATTAGGGAGACCGGACTCCGATATTTCGCCGGAAGAATTTGGGTGCCTAGTTATGGGGACCTACGAAGCCTTATTTTAGATGAAGCCCATAAGTCACGATACTCGATTCACCCCGGTGCCAATAAGATGTACCACGACCTTAAACAACTATATTGGTGGCCGAACATCAAAAGGGACGTAGCTACTTATGTTTCCAAGTGTTTGACATGTTCCAAAGTCAAAGCCGAACACCAAAGACCGTCCGGACTACTTCGACAACCCGAGATCCCGCAATGGAAGTGGGAAAGGATAACGATGGATTTTATCACCAAACTACCAAAAACGACGGGCGGTTATGATACCATTTGGGTTATTGTTGACCGTCTCACCAAATCCGCACACTTCCTGGCCATGAAGGAAACGGACAAAATGGAGAAACTTGCACAACTTTACATTAAGGAAATCGTAGCCCGACACGGTGTACCTTTATCCATTATCTCCGACCGAGATGGCCGTTTCGTTTCTAGATTTTGGCGTACATTGCAAGAAGCGTTGGGAACGCGTTTAGACATGAGCACCGCATATCATCCTCAAACCGATGGACAAAGCGAACGTACGATCCAAACCTTAGAGGACATGTTACGAGCTTGCGTGGTTGATTTCGGAAAAGCTTGGGACAAGCACTTACCTCTCGCCGAGTTCTCTTATAACAATAGTTATCACGTGAGTATTAAAGCCGCACCTTTTGAAGCGCTATATGGCCGCAAATGTCGTTCACCTCTTTGTTGGGCCGAGGTAGGCGATGTGCAAATCACCGGACCCGAACTCATTCACGAAACCACCGAGAAAATCGTTCAAATCCGAGATAGGCTTAGGACGGCCCGAAGTCGTCAAAAGAGCTATACCGACAAACGACGCAACGATCTTGAATTTCAAGTCGGTGACCGAGTAATGTTAAAAGTCGCACCTTGGAAGGGTGTAATCCGTTTTGGTAAACGCGGGAAGCTAAATCCGCGGTATATTGGTCCTTTCGAAATCTTGGAGCGTATTGGAACCGTTGCTTATCGTTTAGATCTTCCGCCTCAATTGAACTCCGTTCATCCTACCTTCCATGTATCTAACTTGAAAAAGTGTCTTGCCGAACCCGATATCGTCATCCCTCTCGAAGAACTTACTATTGATGACAAACTTCATTTTGTGGAGGAACCGGTTGAAATTGTGGACACCTCCGTCAAGACATTGAAACAAAGCCGAATCCCGATTGTTAAAGTCCGTTGGAACGCCAAAAGGGGACCCGAGTTTACTTGGGAAAGACAAGATCAAATGCAAAGGAAGTATCCTCATCTATTCGTGAATTCAGAAACGCAAGATCTCGAGGAAGAAACAACGACTACTACGCCTACTTAAATTTCGGGACGAAATTTCTTTTAAGGAGTAGGTAATGTAACATCCCGCCTTTTTCCATTTACTTTTCCGTTATACTAATATAAAGTCCGTTATATGTTTATAACATCTCCCGTTGATACGCGTTTTAAATTATCTCGTTTAGGTAATTCCCGCACCCGAACGAAAGTTGAGGGACTAAACTTGACAAGGGATCAAACCCTTGACTAGGTCAAAGGGTCAAACCCCTTTCACCCATTCATTACCATCTCCCTCTCTCTCTCTCTTTCTCTCTAGCAAGAACACACCCAATTTCCTTCCTCATTCATTCATCATCTAAATCCGGATTAGGGAGCTAGCAACCAAATAAATTACATATTCGTGATCCTCTCTTCATCCTCTTCATTTTGGTACCAACTTCATCTCATTTGGGTAACTTTCTAAAATCACTAATTTTATGTGTTCTTGAGATTTTTGAGTTATAAAGTTGTTAATTAGTGTCTATGGCTCATTGTGATGTCGTGTATGTAATTTGTATGCTCGATTCGTTGTTTTTGGTGTAACTAATTCAATATGAAAATTGCTTGCTAAATCCTTGATTTTGGATAATCAAATGTTGTTAGATTGTTAAAGTGCATGTTTTAAAAGTGTTACTAGTATCATTAGTTTCGTTTTGATGTGTAGGTTGATTAAGAAAACTTCAAAAACATGATTATTGATTTTGAGATGTTTGACTAGGGTTTGATAGTTCTTGACATGAATTTTTGGATGCTTGAATGTCATGGAATGTTAATTGTTAGTGTTTAGTAGTAATGTATGCTCCATTACCTTCAAAACGGCATATCATATGTGTGAATTGGTTTCCCGAAACTCAAATTGCATTTGATGAACTTGAAACCTTGAAATGAACGTTTAATGATCACTTGAGGAGTTTTCGGCTATTGTAAATGATGTTGTCGTTTGATGATAAGTGCTTAGTTGTGTTCCTTGTCAAAAGAGCTTTCCAACGGTATAAGATACGTCTTCTAGTTGTTTACGGTTTGCGTTTTATGGTTGTTTGAAGTTTTGACCAAGACTTGAACATTTGAAACTGACCTGGTACCAGGCCACGGCCATTGTCGCGCCGCGGAGCAATTTGTCGCGCCGTGGCCCAAAGGGTGATTTTAGAACATGTTTTTCAAGCTTTCTGACCTTCAACATAGGCATTTGTCGCGCCGCGGAGCAATTTGTCGCGCCGTGACAATTGCCTGTTTCATCCGAACTTCAGCAAACTTGTTTTGGCCATAACTTTTTGACCGTAACTCCGTTTTCGATGAATCAAATATCGTTGGAAACGTAATAAGATTTCCTTTCTAATGGTAAGGTTTTGAGATGTCAACTCAAACTTTATTACAAACGTTCTAACATGCTTTTATACTTGATTCTTGCATGAAACTTGACAACGTGATTCACATGCTATACTATTCGAGTCGTAACGAGCCATAGGACTAATTGAACACATTTCACCCGACCTTGTGTCGTAACCGGTTAATTGATATAACTTACTTGTTTAGGTCAAGGCTAGCATTGTTCTTTGCACACGTTTACTTGTTGAAGTACTTTACTACTCGTGCACTCAAGGTGAGATCATAGTCCCACTTTTACTCTTTTTGAACTTATATTGGGATGAGAAAACATAAACGATTCTTTTGAACTAAGTGAACACAAGGACGGGAAAACAAACATTCTACATACGAGTTTAGAACAAAAAAATCCTCAATTCGATTATCATTAGTTACACTTGCCGGGTGTAAGCGAGAACTTATGTTATATGGCCATATGGGTTTGACAGCCCTCATCCTTGACGGTTCGCTACCGTCTACGGATGAAATATATTTTCGAGAATCAGTGTTTGTTCTAGCACTAAGTGATGGGGTATACAATGGAAGGAATGTTAAGCTTTGATAATTGGGTGCTCGTGAAACAAACTTTTGGAATGTATTACTATTATTTCATTGATGCAAATCTTGTGGTTCACTTGTACTTACTTACTTAAACCTATGATTTCACCAACGTTTTCGTTGACAGATTTCTATGTTTTTCTCAGGTCCTTGAACGATACATGATACATGCTTCCGCTTACTATTTGATACTTGCATCCGATGTCGAGTATACATGCATTTCATGGAGCGTCTTTTGACTTTACTTTAAACCGTGTCGCCTAGATTTCAATCGTATCTATAACGTTGTAACTTAACTTTTGGTTGAACAATTCTTGTAAACTTTGAAACAATCTTTATTTTGAAATGAAGGCGACATATTTTGGTCAAACGTTATCTTAAAGACTTATGACCACGTAACGGGACCTAAGTAGACGGCGCCGTCAATGACGATTTGGTCGGGTCGCTACAAGTTGGTGGCCACATCCTATAAATTTCGCAGTTTTTGGTCGAACTAAACACATCTTTTCTCTATCTCTCTATCTAAACGTAATATATATATATATATATATATATATATATATATATATATATATATATATATATATATATATATATATATATTATAATTTTAATTTTAATTTTAATTTTAATAATAATAAGGGTATGTTAGCGAATGTTGTAAGGGTGTAAGTCGAAATTCTGTCCGTGTAACGCTACGCTATTATTAATCATTGTAAGTTATGTTCAACCTTTTTAAATTAATGTCTCGTAGCTAAGTTATTGTTATGCTTATTTAAATCAAAGTAATCATGATGTTGGGCTAAATATTTAAGACGGGGTAATTGGGCTTTGTACCATAATTGAGGTTTAGACAAAAGAACGACACTTGTTGAAATTAGACTATGGGCTATTAATGGGCTTTATATTTGTTTAATTGAATGATAGTTCGTTAAGTTAATATAAAGATTTACAATTGGACGTACCTATAAATAACCACATACACACGATCGGACACTATGGGCGGGATATTTATAAGTACTAATAATCGTTTATTTAACCGGACACGGGAATGGATTAATAGTCAATGGACTTATTAAAAGAGGGGTGAATTATATACAAGGAAAATTGGTATAATTATAGTTTAAGTCCTCAATTAGTTGGAATATTTGACTTCGGATATAAGGATAATTTGACGAGGACACTCGCACTTTATATTTATGACTGATGGACTGTTATGGACAAAAACCAGACGGACATATTGAATAATCCAGGACAAAGGACAATTAACCCATGGTAATAAACTAAAATCAAAACGTCAAACATCATGATTACGAAAGTTTAAATAAGCATAATTCCTTTATTTCATATTTAATTGCACTTTTAATTATCGCAATTTTATTTATTGTCATTTTATTTATCGCACTTTTATTTATTGAACTTTAATTATTGTCATTTACATTTACTTTACGCTTTAAATTAAGTCTTTTAAATTTTTAATATTTTACATTAGGTTTTAACTGCGACTTAAGTTTTAAAATCGACAAACCGATCATTAAACGGTAAAAACCCCCTTTTATAATAATAATACTACTTATATATATTTATATATTTACAAATATAGTTTTAAAAATATAGCGTTAAACTTGGCTAGCTCCCTGTGGAACGAACTGGACTTACTAAAAACTACACTACTGTACGATTAGGTATACTACCTATAAGTGTTGTAGCAAGGTTTAGGTATATCCACTCTATAAATAAATAAATAACTAGTGTAAAATTGTATCGTATTTAATAGTATTTTGTAGTAAAAATATAACTATTTCGTATAACTATTTTGTAGTATTTTTGGCGCCGCTGCCGGGGAACTGCTTAAACGGCGGAAGCGAAACGCTATATATATAAAAAAAAAGATTTTTAATTTACTTTTGTAAAAATACGTTTTAATTTTTAAAAACACAAAAATATAAAAAGAGAAACAAAATATATATATTTTTAAGAATTATTCAAAATATATAAATTATAAAATATTTCTATTTCTATTTTTAGTTTGAAAAAATATAAGTTTTTATTTAATTTATATAAATATTTTATATAAATATTAAAACAGAAAATTTAAAACAGAAAAAACAAATTTAAAATTATATTCGGGCTACACTGTAGCTGCCCAAATAATCTGGCCCGATTTTTTAATTCATGCGACCGCATGGATCCGTAGACCAAAATTCATGCGACCGTAGGCCAAAATTGACCTGATACAGCATTAATTACAGAATATTAATAATTATTATTATTATAAACCCTAATTAGGGTTAATTATAATATTAATTATTTTAGTTTTTAGTTTTAATTTGTATTTTAAGTTTTATTTAGTTTTATTAAATATATAAAACTAATACTTTTATATAAATAATATAAAAATAATATTTTTATAAAAATTATATTTTTATAAACTTTAAGTTTTATTTTTATATTTTCGTATCTTTTTAGTCGTTTAATCATAAGTTGTATATTTTTCGCTCGTAATTAGCTTTCAATTTAGTATTTGCCGTAGTTATTTTTATTTCTAGATTTTTAGGCTTTGCCGTAAAATCCCTTAAGTGCTTTTTCTTTAGACTGAGATTTAGGTGCTTTAGAATTTTGCGACGCCGTTTTAAAATTTTAGTACTTTTTAAGTTATTACCGTTTTGGATATAGTATTTCTTTTAAGCTTTAATACTATTAGACGTAACTTTTAATTTTTAGTTTTTAGACTTTTAAATTTCGACGCGCTACATTCTTTTTATTATTTTTCGACCTTTAGTTTTTCGACGCGCTCTTTTTCTTTCTTATTTCTCAACGCTCTAGTTTTTAGGACATAGAATTTTCTATTTCTTCTCTAAAATTTCTTTAAATTTCAATGAAAAATTATTTTAAGTGGTTAAATTGATAGACATCCAAAATTTTCTGGTTCGTAGTAATAGTTGGATTTGTTAATGGCGAGTTGTGGGCTTCCGATTTAAAGGGTCCTAGCTACCTGCTGCATCTATTGGCTATTCTAAACGTGGGCAAAATCAGAAAAGTCTATTAATTTGATAACTTATATAATTTTTATCTTTTATAACTAATAAGATATTCAGTGAATGCACCGAGCAAAATGTTCACCACCTTTTATACGTTCACCCCCTGTAACTCGATCAAGACATCTAGCCAATATTGTCACCGTTGATTTTTCTTTAGAATCGTCATCCAGTCGACCAAGTACTCCAATTCAAATTTTCGATAATCCATTTTTTGAACCCGACCTCACAATTGAGAATCCGGAGGATATTAAGGGATAATTCAGAGATCATGAACCACTAATCTTTCCTCCGGAACCACCAATCATTCAAACAGAGATTGTCGAGGAACAAACCATTAAATCAGAATCCTCTAGTGATTCAGATTCAACAAATTCAATCATGGAAAATCTGGAACCTCTAAGTATGAAAGACCGAATGAGAGCTAAACGCACTGGCCAAGGTCACGCAATTACTCAACCGGACATTAATGCGCCAGATTATGAAATCCTCGGACAAATCCTACACATGGTAACTAATCAATGCCAATTTAGTGGTGCGTCGAAGGAAGATCCAAACGAACATCTTCGTACCTTTAATAGGATCTGTACTTTATTTAAAATCCGAGAAGTGGAGGATGAACAGATATATCTCATGTTATTTTTCTGGACTTTAAAGGGAGAAGCCAAAGATTGGTTAGAATCGTTACCTGAAGGGGCGATTGATACATGGGACGTTTTAGTTGAAAAATTTCTTAAACAATTCTTTCCGGCATCTAAAGCCGTAAGACTTCAAGGAGAAATTGTTACGTTCACGCAAAAGCCAAATGAAACTTTATATGAGGCGTGGACAAGATTTGGAAAATTGTTAAGAGGATGTCCGCAACATGGTTTAGACACTTATCAAATAGTACAAATATTCTACCAAGGATGTGACATCACTACAAGAAAAGACATCGATATAGTAGCTGGTGGTTCCATTATGAAGAAAACCGCAACTGAAGCTTACAAAATTATTGATAACACTGCTTCCCACTCACATGAGTGGCACCAAGAAAAAGATATTGTTAGATCATCTAAAGCGGCTAGAGCCGATTCTAGCCATGACTTTGATTCCATTTCCGCAAAGATAGATGCTGTCGAGAGACAAATGGAAAAGATGACTAAAGATATTCACTCAATACGAATTAGTTGTGAGCAGTGTGGAGGACCACATTTGACAAAAGATTGTCTCAGTATTGAACAAATAATGGAACAAAGAGAGAATATTTCATATATAAACCAAAGGCCTGGAAATAATTATCAGAATAATTATCAACCGCCAAGACCAATCTACAATCAAAATCAGAATTATAACCGAAATGTTTCATACAACAACTAACAAGGTCCTAGCAATCAACAAGTATCCAATAATACTTACAATCAACAAAGACCTATTTTTCAAAATAAACCACCACAAACCGATGATAAAAAGCCAAATTTTGAAGATATGATGTCAAAGCTAGTTGGATCTCAAACTCAATTTTTCACATCTCAGAAACAAACCAATGAACAAAATGCTCAAGCATTTAGAAATCAACAAGCTTCGATTCAAAATTTGAAACAAGAAGTGAGCAACCTAGCAAGGTTGATAGGTGAAAGAAAACTGGGAAGTCTACCTAGTGATACAAATGCTAACCCCCGGAATGAAACAGCTAAAGCCATCACCACAAGAAGTGGTATTACACTTAAATCACCTGAAATACCTATAATTTCTGATGACTCTATTCCTACTCCACAAGAACCACAACCTAATCAAGATAAGGAAACAGAACCGGTAGTTGAAAATGTTAACGAAGATAACACAGTTAAGGCTAAACCTTATCTTAAACCATACCAACCACCACTTCCTTACCCGAGTAAAATGAGAAAAGAGAGACTTGAAGCCGAGCAATCCAAATTCTTGGATATGTTTAAACAAATAAATGTCAACCTTCCTTTCATTGATGTAATTTCAGGAATGCCAAGATATGCTAAATTCTTGAAAGATCTAATCACAAATAGAAAGAAAATGGAAGAACTCTCGGCTGTTATAATGAATGCTAATTGTTCTGCAGTACTATTGAATAAGATACCAGAAAAATTATCAGATTCAGGAAGTTTCACAATTCCATGTTTTCTGGGTAGTCTTAGTTCAATAGAAGCATTGGCTGACTTAGGTGCTAGTATAAATCTAATACCGTATTCACTATACACTAAACTAGACCTTGGAGAATTGAAACCAACACGAATAAGCATACAACTAGCCGATCGATCAGTAAAATATCCTAGAGGGATAATGGAAAACATGCTAGTTAAAGTTGGTACTTTAGTATTTCCAGTAGATTTTGTTATTCTGGACATGGAAGAAGATTCTCGAGTTCCTCTAATATTAGGAAGACCATTCTTAAAGCAATAATAGACGTGTTCGGTAAGAATCTGACCCTAAGTATAGAGGACGAGAGTGTTACCTTTTCAGTTGATAGAGCCATGCAACAATCGCAATCTGCAGATGATACATGTTATTATATTTAAACTATAGATTCACATGCAGAATTGTTAGAAGAATTTATAGAATTACAAGGAACAGGAGAATGTTCTTTAGGAGAAGGAACTGAACCAATTGAGGAAGCTGAAATGTTAGCTACACTTATGGCTAATGGATATGAACCAACAACAGAAGAAATTCAAATGCTAAAAGAAGAAGACAAATATCGATATAAATCATCGATAGAAGAACCACCGACATTAGAGTTAAAGCCACTTCCAAACCATTTGGAATATGCTTATTTACATGGTGAATCTGAATTAACTGTAATAATATCGTCTTCTCTTACTGAAAATGAAAAATCTCAACTCATTTCTGTGCTAAAAGCTCATAAACCAGCTATTGCATGGAAAATTCATGATATTAAAGGCATAAGTCCTTCGTATTGCACACATAAAATTCTTATGGAAGAAGGTCATAAAACGTATGTGCAACGCCAACGAAGACTAAATCCTAATATGCAAGATGTTGTTAAGAAAGAAATTATTAAACTGCTAGATGCAGGTTTAATTTATCCAATCTCTGATAGTCCATGGGTAAGCACAGTTCAATGTGTACCTAAGAAGGGTGGCATGACTGTCATCACAAATGAAAAAAATGAGCTTATTCCTACAAGGACTGTAACAGGATGGCATGTTTATATTGATTTTAGAAAATTAAATGACATCACCAGAAAAGATCACTTTCCCTTACCTTTCATTGATCAAATGTTGGAAAGATTAGCCGGAAATAGTTACTATTGTTTTCTTGATGGTTTTTCCGGATACTTTCAAATTCCAATAGCACCTGAGGATCAAGAGAAAACCACATTTACGTGCCCTTATGGTACTTTTGCTTACAAACGCATGCCATTTGGACTTTGCAACGCCCCTGCAACCTTTCAAAGGTGCATGATGACGATTTTTCATGACATGATAGAAGAATGCATGAAAGTTTTCATGGATGACTTTTCAGTCTTCGGTGATACATTTGAATCATGTCTAGTCAATCTTGAACGAATGCTTATTAGATGCGAACAATCAAATCTAGTTCTTAATTGGGAGAAATGTCATTTCATGGTTAAAGAAGGCATCGTTCTTGGTCATAAAATTTCAAAGGAAGGAATTGAAGTGGATAGAGCTAAAGTAGATGTAATTGCTAAACTTCCACATCCCACCAATGTTAGAGGAGTTAGGAGTTTTCTAGGGCATGCCGGTTTTTACCAATGTTTCATAAAAGATTTTTCTAAAATTGCCACTCCTATGAATAAACTCCTAGAAAAAGATGCTCCATTCATATTTTCAAATGAATGCATCAAATCTTTTAATATTCTTAAAGAAAAACTCACTAATGCGCCGATTATGATAACTCCAAATTGGAATCTACCGTTTGAACTCATGTGCGATGCAAGTGATTTTGCAATGGGAGCCATTTTAGGTCAAGGGATTGAAAAACGATTTCAACCTATATATTATGCTAGTAAGACGTCACAAGGAGCACAAACAAATTACACAACTACTGAAAAAGAACTCCTTGCTATTGTCTTTGCTTTTGACAAATTTTATTCATATCTCGTTCTAGCTAAAACGGTGGTCTATACCGATCATTCTGCTCTTAGGTACCTATACAAGATGCTAAATCAAGATTAATCCATTGGATCTTACTCTTACAAGAGTTCGATATTGAAATCCGAGATAAAAAGGGAGCAGAAAATCTCGCTGCTGATCATCTTTCTCGTCTTGAAAATCCTGAATTAGAAGTTCTAAATGAATCGGCCATACAAGATAACTTTCCTGATGAATATCTATTGAAGATAGATTATAGTGAAATTCCATGGTTTGCAGACTATGTAAACTACTTAGTATGTGGATTCCTTGAAAAAGGATTGTCATACTAAAAACGAAAGAAATTCTTCAGTGATATAAAACACTATTTTTTGGAAGATCCACATTTGTTTAAAAGTTGTCCCGATGGAATAATACGCCGATGTGTATTCGGAGATGAAGCCAGTCAAATCTTAAACCATTGTCACACAAGACCAACAGGAGGGCATTATGGGCCTTAACTCACAGCAAGAAAAGTTTACGATGCTGGATTCTATTGGCCTACAATTTTCAAAGATGCACACCTTCTTTGAAAATCCTGTGATGCTTGTCAAAGGGCCAGAAAAATAAGTCAACGTGATAAAATGCCGCAAAATATCATTCAAGTATGTGAAGTATTTGACATTTGGGGAATTGACTTTATGGGTCCATTTCCAAAATCTCACAATAATCTCTACATTCTCGTTGCCATTGATTATGTATCTAAATGGGCGGAAGCACAAGCTCTCCCAACTAACAATGCATGAGTTGTAGTCAACTTCTTAAAACGTCTTTTTGCAAGGTTCGGAACACCGAAAGCTTTAATAAGTGATCTGGGTACTCATTTTTGTAATAATCAACTTGAGAAAGTTCTCAAAAGATATGGAGTAACTCATAAAATCTCAACCGCTTATCATCCACAAACAAGTGGACAAGTTGAAAATACCAACCGAGCATTAAAACGTATTATAGAGAAAACCGTAGGATCAAATTCGAAGGAATGGTCCATGAAATTGGAGGATGTACTCTGGGCTTTTAGAACAGCCTACAAAACTTCAATTGAAACCACACCTTTTAAACTCATTTACGAAAAAGCATGTCATCTTCCAGTAGAAATTGAGCACAAAGCATTTTGGGCTTTGAAGACATGTAATCTTGATTTACATGAAGCCGGACGTCTACGGTTAAGTCAGCTAAACGAATTAGAAGAATTAAGACATGAAGCATATGAAAATTCGTTAATCTATAAGGAAAGAACGAAGAAATGGCATGATAAAAGAATCAGAAGTTCAAAAGAATTTAAAGAAGGAGACAGAGTTCTTCTTTTCAATTCACGATTCAAGCTATTTACTGGAAAATTGAAATCAAGATGGTCTGGACCATTCATAGTCAAAAGAGTTTTCCCGTACGGAACAGTAGAATTAATAAATTCAAATGGGATTGAATTTAAGGTTAATGGTCACAGAGTTAAACATTACATAGATAATCTAATGGAAGTTGAAGATGAAGTTAATCACAATTTCGACACCACAACTAACTAAGTGTGGGAAGGTTCGAATCTTTTCAGGGTAATATATATTTCTGTTAGAGTTAGATATTCTGTTTTCGTGTAGTTTCTGAAAATGGAATCCGAATGGTCTTTCCCTAGCAGACCCTAAAGAACTAGTCTTCTCCCTCCATTCTGAATTTTTTATTTTTTTTTAGGTTTTACGAGATGAAGAATTCCTTTGATCTTAACCATGGTCTAATGCTACACGCTATGATTACTAAACGTAATAATGACACACTTTCGAGTGAACTGGTATCATTCATAAGAGGCAAAATGGACGGAGTAAGAAAAGAACTTAGAAAAGATCATCATAAGATACATTTTGGTAAAGGAAAATCAAAATCCGCAACAAAAAGAAGAGCACGACACCTTGAAAGATGTTATAAATGTAGAAAATGGTCACACGAAGGTAAATGTTCAAATAATCAAACATATTCAAATACCGAATTTGTTACTCTATGCAGAGAAGGACCGTTTATATGTTTAGAAGAAAAGATATTGAAGAATCGAGGTTACGCTTATGTAGCTATGGAGAACCAAATCACACGACTCTGCTTCTGTCTCACTCCACACTCACACACATACATACGAGCATATACACACATACACTCCTAAATTCAACATTTTTTCACCAAATTCAACCAAATTTCGTCATACAATCCGCTCTAATCATGCCTAGGTTTGAATTTTTTAGCAAGAACGTAAAAACTACACCCCTAAACTCTTAAATTTCTTAGTTTTTGTGATAATTACCAATATTTTACCTAATTTAATTTTGTTAATTTCTAGTGTAATTAGAGTTAAATTGTTAGTATATTATGCATGTATAACCTAGATTGATGCTATTTAACATGATTTGAAGCCAAAAACTTCAAAATTTTTAGGAATCTAGGGTTTGTGTTCTTGAGCAATTTGGGGCTTTTTGATATAAACAGGTTATGGCCGATTTTTGTCATGAATTATTGCTAAATTAAGTAGTTTAACATGTTTAGGTAGCTAAATGATCCAAACTTTGATCCTAAATATGATTTTTGAGAATTAAAGTGAACTTTTTAGGTCTAAAATTCATGAATTTGATTAAATTGATGTAAATGCCATTTGAAACTTGTTTAATTGCTAGTAATAGTTGTTTTAACATGTTATTTGAGTTGAATGCTTATGAACTTTGTAAACATTTTCATATATGCTTATTTGAAAAAGTGTAGAATTGTGAAAATGTGTATAAGTTTAATTTTGATTGAACATGTTATTGTTATTGTTTTAATTTGTTATTTTGCTAACACTAATGCATATTTGGATGCACAAATTTTGTGTTTAATGTGTTTTGCAGAAAAATACCGATACTGATGGTGCATCATCATCTAGGCAACCTGCTCCAAAACCTGAACCAGAAATGCAATATGAGCCACAATATGAACCGGAGCAACAACAGGAACAACAACAACAACCTGATCAACACGTACCTTATTATGATCCGCAACAAGAATATGTTAATGCCTACGTAATTTTTCCGATTCATCTGATAGTAGCACACCCGACGATTCATGAAGAACAGTTGCATCCCAATTTGAGATTTGATCGAAGTTGGAGAGATTACCCGACATATCAAAGTAACAAATTCAAACTGGTAACGAAAAATGTAGAAGTGCCGAGGGTAATCGATTGGGAGCCTTTGGAAAGGGTCTAACTAGTTAACTCAGTTAAACTGCATCTGATCCAAAGGTATGGCAGCTCTTCTTTTCCCAATTGGGAATGTTTATTCACCATTCATAGGCCTGTATATAAGGAATAGTGTGTTGAGCTTATGAGTACTATTTCACTTAATGCGGATGTAGTTAGGTTAGATGATAGAAGTTTTCTTAGATTTATACTTGGCCGTAGGATGTACAGGATGTGCATGCTGGACATGGCCAGTGCTTTACAGATTTACACTCCTGGTGAATTACTACTACCCGATTGTACAAATTTGATTTATCATGGGGAGCGGGTAGATAGGAATTTTGACGCGAACGCCATCTGGAGGCGTATGTCAGATTATAATGTTTTTATGCTGGGAGGAAGACACTCCTATTTAGATATTAACAAAGTAGAGCTACGTATTATTCATAGATTTTTAGCTAATTCGATTACACAAAGAGGTAAAAACAAGGAGAAGATGACCTTACACGATTTATTTTACCTTAAGTGTATTCGAAACCCTAGAAGCTTTGTTAATATCCCCTACTGTGTTGGTTTTTATCTGTCCAAAGTAGTGGCAGGAATACAGGACGGGGGAGTAATAGGAGGAGGTATTTTTGTTACTCTCATTAGAGAGTATTTGGGTGTAGATAGGGATCAAGGGGGTCCACTTATGGTATGTAGGGAACAGGATGATACTTTAGAATTGAAGGTCTATCAGAGTGCTAAGGTATTAAAAGCAGATGCAATCAGGCAGTACCGTATGATGGTAGTCATCCTCAGGTAGAGAGAGGTTCAGATGAGGAAATGAAGCAGATGACATTAGGGAGGCTATGACTGACGTCTACCAGCGTATAGATGAGGTAGAAATGATAAACCAGGATAGACATAGTCGGTACGAGCAGTGGCAAGCCCGGAATGAGTACGAGCATTCCAGGCAACGACAGCATGATAGATGGCATTATCATCAGCATCAGATCATGAGCCAGCTATCACCTCAGGATCACTACGTACCGACCCGACCTGCTTACTATCCTCCACACCAGCCTGATATGCGACCACCATTTACTCTCTACGACCCTAACCAGGCCTATCAGTACACCTATAACCAACCATGGAACCCGCTCGACGACATGAACTGAAACCCCTATCCAAGTTGATATAGTTCCGTTGGTGATTTTTATGATTTTTATGATTTTTATCTTTTTAATTTATTTATGTTTAAACATACAATATTGATACTTTTATGTAAGTTTAATATTTTTATTATGTTGTACTAATATTTCATATTTGATTTGAAAGTGGGATTTTAAGTCCTATTTCAAATTATCATGCATGTTTATATTTGTATTGTATGTATTTTATTTCATATACACAATAGGGTAAAACAGCGTATTTTCCAAGACTGGCATTAAGTTCAGCAAAAGCTACTAATTTTGACGACAAAACGAAAAACAAATGTGATGTAACAACAAGACAAAATGAACAAATGATGTGCACCATTTATCATTCAGCAAACAAACGCCAATATGTTTGAAAACTTTGGTAAAATTTAAGCATTTTTCTATGCTAATCACCCTCAATAATTTAAATTGTTACTGATTTCTTGCAAATGAGGGCATTGCAAGATCTTAAGTGTGGGAAGGGGTTAAATTCTTTCAGATTTTTAAAAATTTTTGACTTATACACTTGGTTACCATTAAAAATACTAGTAACGCAGTAGTTGTATTAGAATCTAGTGCTCTCTGATAAAAAAGAACAGCCCTAGTCTTATATACTGACTACCCAATTCTAGTAAAAAAATTTCAAAATTTTCAAATAAATGAATTCAAAATCATGTTTATACATATTTATGAACGATAAAACTAGGTGTTAACACCAAAATTATTGTTACCTCAGAAAGGACATAAATTGAAAAACAAACCAAAATGTTAGAATTCATTTAAAATGGAATAGAGGACAATAAAAAGGCAAAGAAAGAAAAATAAAAGCCAAGTGTAGGAAAAATTTACCAACTTATTTAAAACATATATCACATATTTTTGTACAAATAACTGAAGATACTTTTGTTTTGCACAATTTTATCAGTTTTACCCAATTTCTTATAATATATTTGAAAGAAAAGATGGATCTACACGATGAATCAATTCCATAATTAAAAGGAAGTAAAGTCTTCCGAAAAAGACACGCGCTTCTTGATTTGGGTCAGGAAGTTGTCGTCCAGACCAGTTGTAGAGTCTACGAAAAACCTTGAAAAGTTTTCTCGAAAATCAGCTGGAAATCCACGGACCTCAGCATCAAACAGGGTTGCCAAGTGGTCAGACTTATCCTAATCATGAGAGGATCTGTCTCGTAAAATGGGGAGGGTGCCGTGCAAATTAGCTTGATAAGACTAATGAATCAGATCCCCAGAAAGGATAATCTCCTTAAAAGATCAAAAATCAGCTTTTAAGACTGATATTACTCAATCCTTGAGATTGACTTTTAAAGATTGAGAATTCAAACTCATGGAATTCGATGATATCTAAACTTGAGCTTGAACGAGAAAATATTTTGATCAAAATTACAAACCGATTTGTTTTCTAAAAACCCATTTTCAATGCGTTCATTACCATTGAACGTAAAATCCTAGGAATTCACCTGGAATTCATTAGGTCACCTGAACCAAATCAGGTGTCAACCGTAAGAACGGTGGTTGCATAGCATGGTCAAAGACAGGACCTTGTGCCAGACCGAAAAACTATAGGGTAATCTTTACTATTGCTCCTACAAAGGATAGTAATTGCATCCGACACCATATAGACCATAATCAAAAGCATGTCACGGTACATTGCCTTAACAGTTGTTTGTTCAACGCTTTCCTTTATAACCGGACGGTAGTTTACCGAAAGGTAATATATGGAGCAAGTATATTGGACGTGTTGCTCTCCCAATACAAGGTTAGCAAGTGGGTGACACAAAACCATAAGTTTTGAGCTAAAATTTTCAAATCTGAAACCCACCAAACCCATAAAAACTATTTACAAACACCGGTGAAGGGTTATTCCGAAAAACTTATCTAGGGTAAAAGCTAGATTGAATTTTCAAAAGATCAAATGTTTTCATAAAGATCCAATTTCCTTAAGGATCTAAATTTTCATAGTCATGTGGGACTGTAAATCACAACGTTACTATCATTGTTCATACCGCCATATAGAAATCACTGATGTACAAAGTGTGAAGAATAAAGAAGTGTATCTAGTATTTTTATTTCAAGACTATATTGCTTGAGGACAAGCAACGCTCAAGTGTGAGAATATTTGATAATGCTAAAAACGAACATATATTTCATAGCATTATCCCTCAAGAAAGACAAGCTTTTAGTTGCAATTGTTCTATTTACAAGTGATATTCGTTTAAATAATAAAAGGTGAAGACAAAAGACATATTCGATGATTTGAAGACGCAAACGACCAAAAAGCTAAAAAGTACAAAGTACAATCAAAGTGGTTCAAATTATTGATGAGAAACGTCTAAAAGTTACAAGAGTACGAGCCGCAAAATGCAAAGTACAAGATATTAAATAGTACGCAAGGACGTTCAAAAATCCAGAACCGGGACCAGAGTCAACTCTCAGTGCGTACTAATAATCGTTCATTTAACCAGACACTGGAATGGATTAATAGTCAATGGAGTTATTAAAACAGGGGTGAATTATATACAAGGAAAATTGGTGTAATTATAGTTTAAGTCCCCAATTAGTTGGAATATTTGACTTCGGATATAAGGATAATTTGACGAGGACACTCGCACTTTATATTTATGACAGATGGACTGTTATGGACAAAAACCATACGGACATATTGAATAATCCAGGACAAAGGACAATTAACCCATGGTAATAAACTAAAATCAACACGTCAAACATCATGATTACGGAAGTTTAAATAAGCATAATTCCTTTATTTCATATTTAATTGCACTTTTAATTATCGCAATTTTATTTATTGTCATTTTATTTATCGCACTTTTATTTATCGCACTTTAATTATTGTCATTTACTTTACGCTTTAAATTAAGTCTTTTATATTTTTAATATTTTACATTAGGTTTTAACTGCGACTTAAGTTTTAAAATCGACAAACCGGTCATTAAACGGTAAACCCCCCCCCCCCTTTTATAATAATAATGCTACTTATATATATCTATATATATTTATATATTTACATATATAGTTTTAAAAATATAGCATTAAACTTGGCTAGCTCCCTGTGGAACGAACCGAACTTACTAAAAACTACACTACTGTACGATTAGGTACACTGCCTATAAGTGTTGTAGCAAGGTTTAGGTATATCCACTCTATAAATAAATAACTTGTGTAAAATTGTGTCGTATTTAATAGTATTTTGTAGTAAAAATATAACTATTTCGTATACACCTCTACGCACATCAGGAACCCCATTTCATTCATTCACCTACCTCCCTGATGTTCTCTCAAGCTGTCATCATTGCCTGTCATCGCCGCTCCTCGGTGGTCGTCTCCTAACGTCCCAGACAGTTGATTTCTAGCGGTGGTCATGGTGTTGGTATGGTTTCTGCCCCCGTATTTTGGTTTTGCGATGTTATTGGTGACGGTTTTCAACTCTGTTACCTGACATTTTCGAACACCCATCTCATACAAGATCCTAACATCTCTGATGGGTAATTTATACCTTCCTTTGTGGCTTTAGGTATTATTATATCTTGCTAATTAATGGTTATAATACTTGATTTTGACCCTGTTACGACAATCTTTGGTCTTGATTTTGGTCGTCGGGATGGTTATCGTGGTTGTCGTTCGGATGGTTGTTGTCTTGGGTTTATAGTGCCACAATTATATTAGGGTTTCTGTTTAAGGTAACTCTCTATTTTTGATGATGTTTAAGTTTTACTCTTCAAAATGAATTCTTAAAACATAATGAAAATTGATTTAAGGTTATTGTTGATGTTTATTTGATGAAAAAAAATCAATAATTATGGGTTGCTATCTGTATTGCTGTTGCTATGGTGTTGTACTTTATCCGATATTAAAATGATATGTATTCTCTCCTGGCAGGATTATGTTTGGCAAGACAACATACGTGTTGTAGCCTTGGTGATGTAACATATGTGTTGTGAGTATGGTTGATCATAGTCATTGCTGTTGAATCACATGTTTGCAGGATATGAATTGCAGACCTGATGATGCTTGGACCATGATGATGAACATGTAGGAGCTAACCATTACAGTCATAATAAATGGGTTTGTAACTTGGCAGGGCAACATATGTTGCAGCCATGGCAACTTGATGTGCGAAATCAGGTATATAAATTATTGTATGGAAAAATACCGGTTAAAAAGACTGTTACACACTAACGGGCAGTGTACCCGATCATGTAGTAGTATAAATAATGGTTTAGTTCCGTGTATCGTTCCAAGGACAGCTGTATTAGCCAAACTAGAATTAGAAACTATATTATGATTAACTAAGTAAATGAAACTTAAAGGTACAAGTTTTATGTTTTTGTGGCTATTTAACGATTTAGCCAAATCAGAGAAGGTTAAAAAGTAAAAACAATATTTTTGGTCTTTTAAGTTTATAATGAAAACAAGTGCAAAGAAAACAAGTAAGATAGTTTGATTTGAATCAAAGAGATGAAATGTTCATCTAGATATTTTACCCTCGGTATTGGATGTAAGTTTTGCTATTAAGGCCTGATTGAATGATTATGTGTGTAAGTTATCTAATAGGTTTACTAAGAGTTCTCTTAAATAAACACGCAAACACAATTACAAGATTAAGGGTTCCCTTTTCTCTATAATTCTCGTGTATGTAATCAAATAACTATGATATATGCTAATCACCTGAATCGACCCGCAAAGAGTTCTCTTTAGCGAGTACTCAAACTAGAAGTACTAAGTGAGGGTTCCCTATTACCTAGACCTTTTCGTTTGTGACTAGTTGATTAGCAAGATCAAAGACTTAAATAGCAATTGTCTTTGCATTCGCTCTACACAATTCATTCCTATATCGTTTAATCGTATTGATCTAATTTACCCCCTTGGTCCGGTTTAGTAAACAATCAATCTAAGACAAGTTGATTGTAAATCAATATGATACATCAACAAGAGTTCTCTTTATCAACAACATATCAATTAACTAGATACAAATGATTAAACATCAATAAGCATGGTTCTTTAATTCAAGCTTCAATCTTTCACACATAGTACATACAATCAATAGGATTACATCCAATACCTCGGTTATTAATCTAGACAAACATTATAGAAACTAGCCAACAATCATGGTAACAGACAACATACAAATCAGATTATCAATGGAAATCATTGTTTTAGAACAAGAAATAACCTACAAGAACAATGAGTTCTTGGATGAAGAAGGTTTTGATCTTTGATGCCTTGATGTTGAGCCTCTTCCAAGAGCTTGGAGTTCTCCAATATTGCTCCCAAAATTCGTCTATGTATTCTCTGGTTCGTACTCTCTAAAACTGGTCTTCAATCATGAGTTATAAAGTGGAGAAAGTAGGTCAGAAAGTCAAAAGTTCGCTGAAACCTACTTCTGGACGGCGTCCTAAATTCTGGACGGCGTCCCAGTTTAAAAGGCTGGACGGCGTCCCATATATCCAGACGGTGTGAAGACCCGTCCTAATCCATCCAGACGAAGTCCATATCGATTATAAACGATTCACAACAGTTGATTACATCGCGAGGTACTTGACCTCTATATGATACATTTTACAAACATTGCATTCGTTTTTGAAAAGACAAACTTTCATTACATCGAAAGTTGACAGGCATGCATACCATTTCATAATATATCCAACTATAATTGACTTGATAATAATCTTGATGAACTCGACGACTCTAATGCAACGTCTTTTGAAATATGCCATGAATGACTCCAAGTAATATCTATAAAATGAGCAAATACACAGCGGAAGATTTCTTTCGTACCTGAGAATAAACATGCTTTAAAGTGTCAACCAAAAGGTTGGTGAGTTCATTAGTTTAACTTAAACAATCGTTTCCATCATTTTAATAGACCACAAGATTTCAGATTTCCATTTCTCATAAACATACGTCCCATGCATAGAGACAAAAATATCATTCATATGGATTGAACACCTGGTAACCGACATTAACAATATGCATATATAAGAATATCCCCATCATTCCGGGATCCTCCTTCGGACATGATATAAATTTCGAAGTACTAAAACATCCGGTACTTTGGATGGGGCTTGTTGGGCCCGATAGATCTATCTTTAGGATTCGCGTCAATTAGGGTGTCTGTTCCCTAATTCTTAGATCACCAGACTTAATAAAAAGGGGCATATTCGACTTCGATAATTCAACCATAGAATGTAGTTTCACGTACTTGTGTCAATTTCGTAAAACAGTTATAAAAGTTGCGCATGTATTCTCAGCCCAAAAATATAAAGGGTAAAAAGGCAAATGAAACTCACGATACTGTATTTTGTAGTAAAAATACATATGACGTCATTGAACAATGCAGGGTTGGCCTCGGATTCACGAACCTATATCAATTGTGTATATATTAATACGTATAATGTAAGTTACAAAATTTTATTTATTAATATGTATTATTTATATATTATAGTTTTGTAGAATTTATTCTAACCTTTATTTTAAAACGTATACTTATATTATATTTTAAGTTATATTTTATATATATATCTATTTTATGTATATATATCTATAATGATTTACGTTTATATAAATAGTGACATTAATATATTTATATACATATATTTGTGGTTAGTATTGTATTTATGAAATTTTATTAGTTTGTTATGTGAATTATTAATACAATCCTAGTATATACCATAAGTATATATATAGTGTACAAAAGATTTATTTGTTAAAATAATAATTTAGATAATAATGATTTACTAATAATAATAATAATTTTATTAATAATGATAATACTAATAGCAAAAAAAATGAAAATGATAACTGTTAATGATACTAATAATAATAACTCTAAAATAATATTAATACTAATACCATACTTATGTTAATAATAAGGGTTCTAATATTTATAAAATGATAAATGATAATCATAATAATACTAGTAAATATTAATGATGATACTGATAAATATGATATTATTAATTGTAAATGTACTGATGATACTATTATTTATAAACCGGTACAAATTCTAATATTGATGATAATAATATATTTTTATTTCCTTCATAATAATAATAATGATAATCATAATCATAATCCTAATGATGATAAAATACTAAAATGATAAGTTTATTACTAATAATAATATTATTAATACCTATCATAATAATAATAGTAATGTCTATAATACTTTCAAATATGATAACAAGTATGATACTAATAATAACAATAACAATAACAATCAAAACAATCACAATAATAATAATAATAATAATAATACTAATAATAATTAATATATAATAACAATAATAAAATTAGAAAAGAAAACTACCTCACATGAAAAGAGTTTCAAAAAAAAAAAAAAAAAACTACCGTCCTCTGGACTCGATCTCGTGACCACATGCTCACACGCAAACACTCTCGACCATCCCACCAATTCTGATTCTCTGTACTAATATCGAATTTAAATTTTATATATAAACTGTTTTTCTTCTATTCCTCTTCTTCTCCACAAGTCTCATGGATTCAACAAAACATCAATAACCAAAAAAAAAAAAAAAAAATCGGGGTTCCCTTTAAAGCTTCAAAACATTACAGAAAAAAAAATAATTTGGGTTCTAAAATAAAAAAAAAATACTAAAGGCCTACTGCAGCGTCGGTTCTTGGAACAAAACAAAAAAAAATTGATTTCGTAATAGATAACATTATAGATAATGTTTATAACACGAAATAGTTTTCTAAACATGTATAAAAACTACTGGAATCGTCAATTTGATCAGAAACATATACACGAACGCGAATTTGTCTCAAGAACAATTGTTGACTTTTTTTAAACTAAACTTTGACTTCAAAATTCAAGATCGATATAAAGATTTGAGAGTTGAGATTTTGCAGATAGATTCAAAGAAAGATTTCTAACCTTTCTGCATTTTTAGATTTTGAAACTTTATTCGAAATTGAATTAAGAGAAAGAAAAAAAATTGGAGCGTGCAGAGAAGAAGAAAAAAAAAATATCGCTGTGTTCTTTAATCCCATTGGATTTCCTTTTTATTTGATTTGCAATTATACATAATCATGTTGTAATAATAGAGATCGGTTGATAAAAAATGGAGAAAATGTCAACACAGGTTCACGAGTTGGGAGCAGGAAAGAAACAAAAAAAATAATAATAATAGAGATAAAGTATACAGAGGTCACGCGTATAATATAGATCCCTACTGTTTTTTTTAATTAATAATAATAATATATAATAACAATACTATTAATATCTAATAATATTAATAAAATTAATAATAATGATAAATATAATATTAATGATAATAATAATTGTAAAAATGATAATAATAATAATAATAATAATACCATACTAATTATGATAATATTAATATTTTATCGATAATAATAATATTAGTAATAATAATCTAATTTATACATCCAATTTCATCTTTATATGATATAAAGTGATATTATGAATACAAATATTGATATTTGACGATACAAATAACATTACTACAACAACTATATTTGTATTTAAATTTAATTTATTAATATCATCTATTATTATGTAATATTTAATAATTATGTAATATGTATTGTAACATATACTGAATATTATATATTTATGCATTTTAATATAAATATATTATAATATTTATTTACATACTAATTATATTATACTTATGTATGTAATTATGAAAAATATAAATGTTTTATATATGTAAGTATTATATATATTTATTAAAATAGTACATTATTTCATCATAGATATATTATAAATTTCTACATATACATAATATAATAATTATGTATAAAATCATATATATATAGTTATATTTATGTATATATGTATACTACCATATATATAAAATCATGTTTTAAATGTTGAGTAGATGATTAATTATGTATATTAAATAATTAACTACAAAGTATAACATTGTACATTTAATATTTTGATAACGTTGGTAAAATATGTTTGAATCATTTATATACAATATACTATATATATTCAAAATGAAAATCTTTAGTTATTAAATGTTATCTTTTATAATAACAAAATTACTTAATAGTTCATTAATACTAATATAATTAGTTTTATATATAATTATTTATATTTACATTCTTAGTTACAATTAAAGGTTCGTGAATCGTCGGAAATAGTTAAAGGTCAAATGTTATCATGAAATAGTTCAAACATAATGAGACTCGGTTTAATAGACTTTGCTTATCGAGTCGAATCATATAAGATTATGTTTAAATTTGGTCGGAAATTCCCGGGTCATCACAGTACCTACCCGTTAAAGAAATTTCGTCCCGAAATTTGAGTGAGGTCGTCATAGCTAACAATAAATATGTTTTCCTGACGAATATGAGTTGATAACTTGAGTTTTATCATCATTGAGTAATATGGATAAAAATAATTCGATTATTCGAAGAGTGCGAATGAAGCTATTCACAAAAGGATGAAATGAGAAACAAAGATTTGTTTTTAACTTTTGACGTAGTCAGGTTTGAATTTAGAAAATAAGGAGCGTCTTAACTTTTGACATTGCCTTGGTTGAATTCCGGAATTTAAGGGATTTAAAGAAAATCTTGAAGATCTATAAAATCTGATTCTTCGGGATTTATGGAAATTAAGATCTCTTTAATTAAATACGGTGATCTGCCCCGATTACTACGTCTGATATTTCCAGTATAAATTAAGCTCTTCCTTTCCATTATTCTCACCATTCTTATACTTTCTTTCTTAGTTCATACATCCAAAAGATTCTGAAAATGATTAATCCAGTTCTGATCCTTGTCCTCATCCTTACTATCGCAACAATCATTCTCCTTTTCCAACTTCCACCAGAGGAATCTGCTTTCTTCTACTTCGCCCTCGGGATTATAATGTTTTTAATTCTCCCGTGTCTTTATGTTGCGATAAACATTGATATACACGGTTTGTAATTTTTGTGTTGTTATCGGACTTTATATTCTCCCTTATATTTCAAAGCTCTATGCTTTTGTTTTCTCTTCCCGACTTCAAGTCAAGCGAATAATGGTCCAGAATTTATAGATATAGAGTTTCGAATGATTATAATGTTCTAAGCATGAAGGAACGTGATAGCACGATTTGATTTTCAAATTTATCAACATCACGGAAGATAGAACCATCAAGAATACATTTTCTTGATTTGTTACGGAGTTAAGTAGGATGAAAGAGTTATGTAACATGGCACATGATGACGTTATGATCTGTGAATCATCACGTTTCATTTAGAAACTCAGCATGACTTACTGTAATATAATCACGTTGATCAAGTGTCATTATATTATACTAACTCATGCATCAGTTCCCATCATTACTACAATAACATTCATATTTTAAGCTTGAAAATTTACAGAATATAGAAACTAACAGTTTCTATATGATGTAATACTGATAGCACGAAAAGATTAATGATTTCAGATAAGAATAGTTATAAAAATATCTCCAGAAATATGGAGGATATTTATAATGAAAGGTACGATAATATCTCAGAATATCTAAGATCAGAGGATGATAGAAACTATTGTCTGCAAGGGTTTAGAGTAAGGAGCAAGTTATTCACTATAGACTTTAGCAGACATTGAATTATTTGGATTCTTTGAAGTCAAACTTATTCTTTGTGATTTATCCACGGCTTTCTTCATAGTTTCGCATAATCTGCTTTTCGGTACTATATTTTCTATTGAATGTTTCCAATATATTGATACACAGGAAGCACGAAGAGGTATATAATTTCGGACGAGAATATTTATGAAAATATCCTCAGAAATATCAAAGATATTGATGATGATATTTTGGAATTTCTAAGTTCGACGGTTGATGGAGAAAGATTTTCCGCAAGATTTTAACATGACTTCGGAGCAAGATATTCTCTAAAGATTTCAACGGATCCAGAATTACCTGAATCCTTTGAATATAGGATTTGGTCCTTGTATTTGTACTTGGTCTCCTTCATGGGTAACTCAATCTGTTTTTCAATACCCAATTTTCTATCGAGCGTTCCTAACACTCCTTTCTTTATCATCAAACTTTTGTCCGTTTAGACCATCTACCATTTTTCTGTTCCTCTGCATTTAATGCTATGATATCTGAATCATCGGTTATTAATCCGAGGTGGTTTCAGGAGAATTGTGTTTTTAGATGATTAAACGCTGATGGTAATATGATGGAATATGAAAGGTTACCTGGTAACAATAAAAGAGCACGCGTATATATAAACGTTATAATAAGGTTGTTTCGTACGAAAAGTCGAAGTTGACTTGTTGGAGCTGTGACAAAATTGGCTAATTTTGAAAAGGGATCGAAAAGTTGTTTTTGTTAATAAATGCCAAAGGATCTGACGCGGCTACGTGTTGAACTTTTACTCAATTGCCGAGAGTTTCTCAGGTGCATAACTATATGCATAAATCTTTCCTTCCGTAGATGAAGTGCGGTTGATTCATCCTATCGATTGAGGTGTTTTCAAGAATCATGAAAGGTTTGAACGCAGAATGTAATCGTGAAGATACAAATGAGGTTTAAGACAAAATCAAGTGGCAAACTTGAAGAATTGTTTAGTTTCATATGTTATATTCAATATTTTAATTCATTTTAATTGTCCAATGTTATTAGTCCACAGTCGATAGTCCACAGTTGACAGTGCAATCATTCATATATAGTTTAATATATAATATTTGAATTAATTAATACGTATCGTGACCCGTGTACATGTCTCAGACTCGATCACAACTCAAAGTATATATATTATTATAGAATCAACCTCAACCCTGTATAGAGAACTCGATCATTACTGCATATAGAGTGTCTATGGTGATTCCAAATAATATATATAGATGTGTCGATATGATATGTCAAAACCTTGTATACGTGTCCCGATATTTAAAGTGCGTAAAATAAATAACAAAAATTAAATGACGATAAATAAAGTGCGTAAAGTAAATAACAGAAATTAAATGACAATAAATAAAATTGCGAGAATATAAATTGCGATAAAATAAATTGCGATAAATAAATTGCGATAAATAAAATGTAATACGGAATTAACAGTTAGCTAGGAACAGTTAGCTAGGATTTTGTTAGCGTGGTTTCTTAATAAAATTTAATATTGTTAATTAGTCTGTTTCTAATCAATTTTTATTGTGTCCATTATTTCTTCATTATGCCACTTGTTGGATTCTGATAGGTCAAAATTCAAATATGAAATTGAATTTGAATGAAAATAGTTATTCTTTGGTGAATGGATAAGTATTCCGGTGGTTGTAAATAGGATAGTGAATAACTGTTGAATCAGATTCGAAGAATATACAGTGTAACTTATTAATGTGAAATTTAAATATTCCTCGGGTATTACCTACCCGTTAAAATATTTTTATTATTAACAGTTTGTACAAAAGAATTTTTAATTACAATCTTTATGAAAACATATATACATATATATTTTCTTCAAATGTAATCATGAATTTAATGAGTTAACATGATATTAAACTCATTTAGTTTTCAGTTGGAACTAGAATAAATAATCTCTAAAACATTAGAGATTACATAATCACCATGTCGAACGAAGATAACTGATGTAGAATGTCATGTAGAATGATGATTATACTCGAGGTATAGATTGAGATGTTGATGCATGTGATATTGAAATTTGGGTTGTTGGTGGTACTGTTGGTGCCGGTGATTTGGATAAAGCTGGTACGTTTTGCACCATATTTTCCAAGACTACAACTTATGCGCGAAGTTCGTTAACTTCTTCTATTACACCGGGATGATTGTCGATTCGGACGAGCGGATGAATGAGGTTTAGAATCTGAGATAGTATATGATCGTGATGAGATACTTTGGAAATGAGAGAGAAAATGGTGTCTCGAACAGGTTCGCCGGTAAACGTTTTAGGTTCATTGTCAAGAGGTGAATTTGGTTAGTGGAAATGATCGCCTTCTTCGCGTTTCCATTGATTAAGTCGACTACGAACCCATCTCCAATTCATTCAGAATAGATGATGGCTAATTGATCGATTCATTCCGGTTACTCTGCTTTCGGAGCTCGAGTGGAAATCCATATCGAAATAGCTGTCGGAATAACTATCGAAATAGCTATCGAAATCTGATGGACTCGAACTGGTTGAGGGATTCATCTTGTACGATCAGATGAAGGATTTTCGATAAGAAATATATTATAGGATGTAGATTAATACCCTGCAATACATAATTTACATATGCATATATAATACTAAAATCCCATAAGCTACGGAGGAATCTACGGAAGCTGTCAGGCAAAGGTAACAATAACAGATACACTAAGATATGAATTTAACTATACACTGTCTATGCAATAAAGGCAGTAAGACGTGTCTTAGACTTTAAGGATGATAAGCAAATAATTTTTCGATACTAAATGATAAGCAAAACTTTTGACATGCAAACACGGTCGAAGTCCAGACTCATTAATGCATTCTAACGACTATCAGTTAGACTCACTAATGCAAGACCTGGTTCGCTAAGACCACCGCTCTGATACCAACTGTGAAGACCCGTCCTAATCCATCCAGACGAAGTCCATATCGATTATAAACGATTCACAACAGTTGATTACATCGCGAGGTACTTGACCTCTATATGATACATTTTACAAACATTGCATTCGTTTTTGAAAAGACAAACTTTCATTACATCGAAAGTTGACAGGCATGCATACCATTTCATAATATATCCAACTATAATTGACTTGATAATAATCTTGATGAACTCGACGACTCGAATGCAACGTCTTTTGAAATATGCCATGAATGACTCCAAGTAATATCTATAAAATGAGCAAATACACAGCGGAAGATTTCTTTCGTACCTGAGAATAAACATGCTTTAAAGTGTCAACCAAAAGGTTGGTGAGTTCATTAGTTTAACTTAAACAATCGTTTCCATCATTTTAATAGACCACAAGATTTCAGATTTCCATTTCTCATAAACATACGTCCCATGCATAGAGACAAAAATATCATTCATATGGATTGAACACCTGGTAACCGACATTAACAATATGCATATATAAGAATATCCCCATCATTCCGGGATCCTCCTTCGGACATGATATAAATTTCGAAGTACTAAAACATCCGGTACTTTGGATGGGGCTTGTTGGGCCCGATAGATCTATCTTTAGGATTCGCGTCAATTAGGGTGTCTGTTCCCTAATTCTTAGATCACCAGACTTAATAAAAAGGGGCATATTCGACTTCGATAATTCAACCATAGAATGTAGTTTCACGTACTTGTGTCAATTTCGTAAAACAGTTATAAAAGTTGCGCATGTATTCTCAGCCCAAAAATATAAAGGGTAAAAAGGCAAATGAAACTCACGATACTGTATTTTGTAGTAAAAATACATATGACGTCATTGAACAATGCAGGGTTGGCCTCGGATTCACGAACCTATATCAATTGTGTATATATTAATACGTATAATGTAAGTTACAAAATTTTATTTATTAATATGTATTATTTATATATTATAGTTTTGTAGAATTTATTCTAACCTTTATTTTAAAACGTATACTTATATTATATTTTAAGTTATATTTTATATATATATCTATTTTATGTATATATATCTATAATGATTTACGTTTATATAAATAGTGACATTAATATATTTATATACATATATTTGTGGTTAGTATTGTATTTATGAAATTTTATTAGTTTGTTATGTGAATTATTAATACAATCCTAGTATATACCATAAGTATATATATAGTGTACAAAAGATTTATTTGTTAAAATAATAATTTAGATAATAATGATTTACTAATAATAATAATAATTTTATTAATAATGATAATACTAATAGCAAAAAAAATGAAAATGATAACTGTTAATGATACTAATAATAATAACTCTAAAATAATATTAATACTAATACCATACTTATGTTAATAATAAGGGTTCTAATATTTATAAAATGATAAATGATAATCATAATAATACTAGTAAATATTAATGATGATACTGATAAATATGATATTATTAATTGTAAATGTACTGATGATACTATTATTTATAAACCGGTACAAATTCTAATATTGATGATAATAATATATTTTTATTTCCTTCATAATAATAATAATGATAATCATAATCATAATCCTAATGATGATAAAATACTAAAATGATAAGTTTATTACTAATAATAATATTATTAATACCTATCATAATAATAATAGTAATGTCTATAATACTTTCAAATATGATAACAAGTATGATACTAATAATAACAATAACAATAACAATCAAAACAATCACAATAATAATAATAATAATAATAATACTAATAATAATTAATATATAATAACAATAATAAAATTAGAAAAGAAAACTACCTCACATGAAAAGAGTTTCAAAAAAAAAAAAAAAAAACTACCGTCCTCTGGACTCGATCTCGTGACCACATGCTCACACGCAAACACTCTCGACCATCCCACCAATTCTGATTCTCTGTACTAATATCGAATTTAAATTTTATATATAAACTGTTTTTCTTCTATTCCTCTTCTTCTCCACAAGTCTCATGGATTCAACAAAACATCAATAACCAAAAAAAAAAAAAAAAAATCGGGGTTCCCTTTAAAGCTTCAAAACATTACAGAAAAAAAAATAATTTGGGTTCTAAAATAAAAAAAAAATACTAAAGGCCTACTGCAGCGTCGGTTCTTGGAACAAAACAAAAAAAAATTGATTTCGTAATAGATAACATTATAGATAATGTTTATAACACGAAATAGTTTTCTAAACATGTATAAAAACTACTGGAATCGTCAATTTGATCAGAAACATATACACGAACGCGAATTTGTCTCAAGAACAATTGTTGACTTTTTTTAAACTAAACTTTGACTTCAAAATTCAAGATCGATATAAAGATTTGAGAGTTGAGATTTTGCAGATAGATTCAAAGAAAGATTTCTAACCTTTCTGCATTTTTAGATTTTGAAACTTTATTCGAAATTGAATTAAGAGAAAGAAAAAAAATTGGAGCGTGCAGAGAAGAAGAAAAAAAAAATATCGCTGTGTTCTTTAATCCCATTGGATTTCCTTTTTATTTGATTTGCAATTATACATAATCATGTTGTAATAATAGAGATCGGTTGATAAAAAATGGAGAAAATGTCAACACAGGTTCACGAGTTGGGAGCAGGAAAGAAACAAAAAAAATAATAATAATAGAGATAAAGTATACAGAGGTCACGCGTATAATATAGATCCCTACTGTTTTTTTTAATTAATAATAATAATATATAATAACAATACTATTAATATCTAATAATATTAATAAAATTAATAATAATGATAAATATAATATTAATGATAATAATAATTGTAAAAATGATAATAATAATAATAATAATACCATACTAATTATGATAATATTAATATTTTATCGATAATAATAATATTAGTAATAATAATCTAATTTATACATCCAATTTCATCTTTATATGATATAAAGTGATATTATGAATACAAATATTGATATTTGACGATACAAATAACATTACTACAACAACTATATTTGTATTTAAATTTAATTTATTAATATCATCTATTATTATGTAATATTTAATAATTATGTAATATGTATTGTAACATATACTGAATATTATATATTTATGCATTTTAATATAAATATATTATAATATTTATTTACATACTAATTATATTATACTTATGTATGTAATTATGAAAAATATAAATGTTTTATATATGTAAGTATTATATATATTTATTAAAATAGTACATTATTTCATCATAGATATATTATAAATTTCTACATATACATAATATAATAATTATGTATAAAATCATATATATATAGTTATATTTATGTATATATGTATACTACCATATATATAAAATCATGTTTTAAATGTTGAGTAGATGATTAATTATGTATATTAAATAATTAACTACAAAGTATAACATTGTACATTTAATATTTTGATAACGTTGGTAAAATATGTTTGAATCATTTATATACAATATACTATATATATTCAAAATGAAAATCTTTAGTTATTAAATGTTATCTTTTATAATAACAAAATTACTTAATAGTTCATTAATACTAATATAATTAGTTTTATATATAATTATTTATATTTACATTCTTAGTTACAATTAAAGGTTCGTGAATCGTCGGAAATAGTTAAAGGTCAAATGTTATCATGAAATAGTTCAAACATAATGAGACTCGGTTTAATAGACTTTGCTTATCGAGTCGAATCATATAAGATTATGTTTAAATTTGGTCGGAAATTCCCGGGTCATCACAGACGGCGTCCCAGATTAAAAGGCTGGACGGCGTCCCAAAGCTCAGGACGGCGTCCCGATGTACTGAAAGGTACTGTCTCGTTTTCTTTGTGATTTCCTTTCATTTGGACGAAGCCTAACACATTTGAAGCTTTGTTTTACCATTTTAGAACACTAATTAGACCTTAACTTGTATCAGGATAAACTATGGTCATAAATCATCAAAACTCTTTATAAATCACTCTCCGATACAAATTTGCATATCTTGGCGTATCACTTGTAGAAATGCTTTCATTAACCTTGATTCGAGAGTATTTTATACGATATTGCGATAGATATATATAATGTTATTGAGCAATATCAAAACACCCCACACTTAATCCTTGCTTGTCCTCAAGTAATTCTTTCTTTACAAAGTAGAACAATATCAAACACAATTACACAATATAGATTACAAACATTACATAAATCACTCGAAGCACACGAAACACACACGTTGATATGAAACGCAACTCACGCTATATGAAACACACGCTTTAAGTATAACACACCTTTATTGTAATCACACTCACTCTATATACACAATGGAAACACACACACACATTTTTGGGAGATTAGAGCCAAGCATCCGAAAAATTTGATCCTAGGGAAATCAGGACCTTGATGAAAACGTTTTATGGTTTTTGAAAATATCATGCTAGTTTTAATACTAGGCACGTTTTTCGATTTTGTCGGATTTTCTGAATTTTGAAAAATGAGTGCGGGTTTCCCGCTACTGGTCAAGCCAATCCCTCCCACGGTACCTAACATCATGAGATGTTGGTAAGAAAATAATGTGCTTAGGAGGATACACATTACGTCCGGCTATCATTGACAATTATGAGGTAATCATCTAATCCGTTAAATCAACCATAAAGATTGAGGTTCATCAAGCTTAAAAGCTGATATCTTACCTTTCCGGAGGTTATCCACTGGGAATCTAATCAATTCACTGACATTTTGTGTATCATGGTGCGCTTCCCATTTGGCCAGCAATTCTCCCTCACTGAGAGAAGCTTTGACTACCAGTTTCCCTGTTTGATGTTGAGGCCTGGTAGATTTCCAGTTGATTTTAGCAATGACTTTACAAGATTTTTCGTCACCCTACAACCGGTCTGGACTACATCTTCTGAATTGAATCAGTAAGTGTGTCATTCGGAAGCCTTTACTTCCTTAAGGATGGAATAGATGCATCCTATTGGTCATAAGAAGTGGTCGGATGTAACATTGTCCTTGTTAGGAGAAACAATAAGGATCGTCCTTATGGTTTTCGATCTGGCGCGAGATCCGGTTTCCGACCACGCTATACAATCACCGCTCTCTCACGGTTTACACTCGTTTTGGTACAAGTGACCTACAAGCTAGCTTTACTAAACTAGTAGGATTTTCATCCAAATAATTGAATGATAGTGCAACTTCAAAGACTATTAATAATTTAAAACATAAATCAACATTTATTTTCTAGATTTTAAGACCACAATGTGTGTAAAAATGGTTTTGGACAATTTTCGTCTCTAAGGCTACCTGAAAAATTTAAATTTTTTTTTATCATAAACGCCTTAATTTTTTTAAAACGAATTCTCGATAAATTTCTATCTCCCACCCCACACTTAAGATCATGCAAGGCCCTCATTGCATAAAATCAGAAAAATGATTAAATTTAGAGGGCAAAGTGATAGGGTGTTTTTAGAGATTTTCAAATTTTTGACCTGTAAATCGTGGAACATGTAGACGAATGCCTCTGAACTTACTGCCAGCATAAGAGCATCGTCCATTCCTCGATTATTATAACGACCCTCATTTTTCCATTCTATATTTTTCCAATATTAAAAGCCCAAACAATATAATTAAAACTTAATGATTAAACTTTAATCAACAATTGTTAAGTGTTAAGAGTTAGAAAACATATTAATTAACTTTGTACAAAAATTGACAAGTTAATAAAAGATGAAAATAATAAACTGTTAGTCGACACTCACTGCTAATTAAAATTTATGCATTTATGTAATATTATAACTAATAACCTATAAGTAATAAATAAAAAGTGACATTTATATAAATAATAAAACAATTGGGAACTAAATATATACAAGTCATGAATTAGTAAAAAGAAAATAATACTTATCATGTAGTAAATGTAAAAATAATAATAATAATAATAGTAATAATAATGAGACTAAAAAAATATTACATCCTTATGTTGACTAAAAATAAAGTATAAACTAGTACATCCTTATGTTGACTAATTATACACTAGTACCACCTATTGTTGACTAAAAATTATAAAACAAAATAAAATTATTAATTAGAACATCCTTATGTTGACTAACACTCTAATACTTGCACTATATAAACACTCCTAGACTCCTAGTTTCTCATTCACAAATCACACCAAAATCCTCTCTCAAAAACAATCTCTCCCTTTCCCTCTCTTGTGGTATTCGAATCTTCAAGCTTGTTCTTCGTGTTCTTCAAGAATCTTCAAGGAGTTCTTCAAGATTTTCAAGGCTTTGATCTTCCATCTTCATCGTGTTCATCTTTTCTTTGTTAATTATCTTGAATCTTCAAAGGTATAACATAAACCCTAAACTATTTACATAAACTTTGATCTTTGTTAATTCATATTCATATTATAAACTTGTTATTCATAAGTATATACATAAACACACCTAGATTTATATATACATATATACATGTAAAAAAATATATTTTATATATATATATATATATATATATATACATATATATACGAATTATATATACATATACATATTAAAACCTTAAACCCTAATTACACCTAAACTATAATTCTTAAACCCTAATTAATTAAACTCTAAACATTTATGAAAACCTAGGACATTAATTACTAAACCCTAGTTATTAATTACTACTTTAATTACCTAACCCTAATTAATGAAATCCTAATACTACTTATACTAGTACTTAACATGTATACACTATTACTATTACTAGCACCTATAACCTACTATTTATATTGTAGCACAAAAACATTTTGGGATATGTATTAGAGATGTATAGATCTTCGAACTTTCTTGACGAATGGTTTCTATGAGATTCTAGGCAGAGAGTTTGGATTTCCGATTTAAAGGGTCCTATGGCTCAAGCCCCTAGATCTAAATTAGCCATTCGAAAGGAAAGGGGTGATTGGAAGCTTATCTAATACGGCAAGTATCCTAAAATGGAAAACACTGATAAAAGTAGAAACTCTCTAGTCATAGAAACTTAGTAAAATAAGAAACTTTCTAAAAATAGAAACTTTATAAAAATAGTAACTTACTAGGAATAGAAACTTAGTAAAACAAACTATACTTAAACACATACTTAAACTTAAACATGGGCAAAACACTTAACTACTCTTAAATGTCAATAGGTTGACTTTCCTGCTCACTCGTTCAACTCTTTATTCCGAGGAATAACTCTCTCTCTACTTACTAAGGTGAATTCATAGCCCCACTCTTTATTGCTAGCAAACTTATTTAATTTATTTGGGGTGAGACACATGCTGCTTTTACTATTTACAATTTAGACACAAGTACGAACTGCTAAAACTATGCTATACCCGGCTATGTCCGACTAAGTCCCTACAGTGATATTTTTAAGTGCTGCGGCATGCTTATTTATTGGGAGTAGGCCTATCGGGAGTAACGTCCCCGATACATTTGACTAAGTCTTTGTATTACTTGATAATGAAATTAAACCGACAAGGACAGACACAACTTCTCATGGGGCAAACTTGAACGTTTAGTCTAAATATCACGCACTGGCATAACTTTTTGATCCTGCGGGAGATCAACGTTACAAACTAAATCTTGTGGTCTAAAACAATGATAACTACTTTTGTTAAACCTATGAATTTCACTCAACCTTTTTGGTTGACACTTTAGCATGTTTTGTCTCAGGTGCTGTTTGATTCAAGCTTTCTTATCTACTACTTATGTGATGCTACTTGGACTTAGGATCAAGAGATATCGCATTTATTACCTCTGCATATGAACAATTACTTTATCGTTATTTCCATTATTGTAACGACATTTCATTTTCCGCTGCGTACTCAATAAAGTTAAATTTTCTCATTTAGTATTGTTCTCGTATTATAATATGTTGGTTTATTTGATATTAGTAACGTTTCTTCCAGACCCTATTGGGAGGACATTACAGATTAGTATCAGAGCATAACCAGGCTGTTATAGAGAACCAGGATTGCATTTTTATGTGTGCCTTACTTGCTAGCTAGGGTGCCTTAGCAATCTAGGAAACTATAACCTTTCCTGCCTTACACTTAAAGCACTTAGGATTGCCTTATAATCTTAACAATCATGCTTTACCAAACTTGACTTAAAGATTCTAATCAAAGTCTCTTTCCTAATGTAGGACTACAACTTTTCTTGACCATAGTGCCTTTAATTGTTGCCTTTAACTGTTAAATGCTACACTATACTTTAGAAACTTTACTTATCTTAGAATGCCGAGCTAATCTAAGAACTCTGCTCACTTTCCTGAGTACTATCCAATTACACCACCGCATCTAAATGCGACCCAATGATTTCAGAAATTCTTGACATTCATAAGTCATCTATCATGGTTATGTGTATTACATATGTATTACATGAAATATTATCCATGATTTTGAAACTCTTATAATTGTTACTATTCACACACAAACGTATATAACTCCCTGTTATATCACGTACCTATATGCCTTATGCCTTTATGCATCGGTTTGTGAATCGAAAAATGTCATTGGGTTATCACAGTATACGAATTGAAAGTCTTTAATCAAAAGATTATTAGATTACATACTTATCACTTTATGATCTCGACACGTCATACTGCCATTATTAAAGTATAGACACATCATATCTTATTATATCTTATCGTATCTATCCCAATAGATTTTGTCTAACAATTTTCCAAAATTCCCTCCGTAAATTAAGAAAATCTTTTTGCTATATACACGTATTCGAGGAGACGAATATATCATCCAGTATTCAACACTAATCTCATATCAAAAACCCTAATTCCAAACACATAATATGGATTCCTCGAACTCTTCGAGCTCCAATGGCAGCGTAACCGGAATGAACCAACCAATCAGGCATCATCTATTTTGGATGAATTGGGGATGGATTCGTAGTAAACTTAATCAATGGAGACAAGAAGAAGGTGATCCCTTCCACCAACCGAATTCACCTCTTGGTGAAGAACCTGAAGCACTTACTGGCGAACCCGTTCGGAACACTATTTTCACCCTCATTTCCAGGATATCCAGTCACGAATATATAATATCTAAAATTTTAGATCTTATTCATCCACTTGTCCGAACCGCCAATCATCCCGGAATAATAGAAGAAGTCAACAAGCTTCGCGCTCGAGTAGTGGCTCTGGAGAATATGGTGCGAAACCTACGAACACCAGCAGCAGCACCAGCAGCATAACCAGTACCACCAGTACCATCGGCATCACCACCAACATCACCACCAACATCACCAGCTTCACCAACGACAACATCCGCATTCCACGCCTCAACATCACACTCAGTACCTCAAACATCAACATCATACGCCCCTTAGATACCAAGGAATATTAGTAATAATGAGTTAAGATGTATTGACTCATTCTTCCTGAAGAATTACATATGTATACTTTATATATATGGATTGGAACAATAATAAATCTTTTCGTACTAAGCTATTACGTGTGAATCTTAACTAGTATGTACTACATGGTTAATTCATATCACAATATGCTATGATGTACATCTTTTGTTAATAACTTAACAATCGTTAATCATTGCTTCAATACAATAAACTCCATTTCGTAATAAACCAAGTGTATTACTCAAATACATGATTGATTGTATACTTTAATTTTCGATGTACTCGAAACTTTCTAGAAAATATCATTAGTGCCTTATGAATTTCACAAGAATTCCAAGAGCACCAACATCATATACCGAAGTATATCAATAACAATGAACGATGAAGTATTAATTCATAACTTCATTAGCGAAATATTTCACGAAAATTATGAAATCTCTAAGGTTTTGGAGATTATTTATTCTCGTTTCAACAGCAAATCAAATGAGTTTAATATTATATTAGCTCATTAAAACCATGATTACATCTGAAGAATACATATATGAACGTATATCTTCTCTTTTGTACAAACTGTTAATTGTAAAAAATATTTTAACGGGTAGGTAAAACCCGAGAGATATTCATATCTCATATAAATATGTTACATTGTACATTCTTCCATTCTGATTCAGTAGTTGTTAACTATACTACTTACATTCACATGATATATGTATATGTTCACCAAAGAAAAACCATTTTCATACAAATTAAGTTACATATTCTGATTTTGACATATCGGAACTTAAGTAAAGCTTTAGCAAGTGTTATCTTCCTAAAGATCACTACATTCATGAATTATATTCATTCGTATTCTATGATGAATTATCAAATCAAACCACCAAACTTACCATTCCTTACTTTTGAAAATCACAACATTTCTTCGTCAACCGTTAGATCCATTGATGGATGCATCTTACGGTTAAACACTTCAAATTCAAAATTCTTGAAAACATCCTTTGAATCTTGACGATCGCAATCAGCGTTTAATCATCTAAAAATGAAATTTCTTGAAACCATTTCGGATTGATAACCGATGATTCAAATATGGCTGCATTAAATGCAGAGGAAACAGAAAAATTGTAGATGGTCTTAAGGGCCAACAGTTTGATAATAAAGAATGGTACGTTGGAAAAGCTCAAAAGAAAATTTAGAACTGAAAAACGGATTGAGCTAACCATGGAGGAGACCAAGGACAAACACAAGGGCCAAACCCTATATTCAAAGAATCCAGGTAATTTTGGATCCGGTGAAATCTTTAGAGAATATCTTGCTCCGAAGTCATGTTAAAAGCTTGCGGAAAATTTTTCTTCATCAACTTTCGAACTTAGAAATTCCAAAATATCATCATAAATATCCTCTATATTTCGGAAGATATCTTCATAACGATTCATGTCCGCAATTACGTATCTCTTTGCGATATCTTTATAAAGGAAACTGTTTTAGTTTCTATATTCTGTAAAATTCGAGTTTAAATTATAAATGCTTTGAAGAAGTGTTGGGAATTGAAGCATGAGTTAGTATAATATAATGACGTCAGGCCAACGTGATTATGTTACAGTAAGTCATGCTAAGTTTTTAATGGAAGATGATGATTCATAGATTTTATAATCATCATTTTCCATGTTACACGACTCTTACATTCTATTTAACCTCTAAACATATCAAGAAAATATTTTTCTTAATGATTCGGTCTTTTCCGGATATTCTGGTAATATGACAAATCAAATCGTGCTATTACCTTTCCTTTCTACTTTATATATTATGATCATTCGAAACTTCATACCTATGAATTCTGGACCATTACTCGCTTGACTTGAAGTCGGGAAGAAGAAACAAAAGCATAAAGCTCCGACATATAAGGGAAAATATAAAGCCCGATAACGACTCCGAAATTACAAACCGTGTATATCAATGCGTATAGCAATATAAAGACACGGGATAATTAAAAACACTATAACCCCAAGAGCATAGTAGAAGTAAACAGATTCCTCTGGCGGTAAAAGAAAAAGAAGAATGACTGCATAGATGGTCAATATAATAACCAGGATCAGAACTGGATTAAGCATTTTCTTAATCTTTTGGAAGTTTGAATTGAGAAAGAAAGTATAGAAGTGGTGAAGATAATGAAACAAAAGAAGCTAATTTATAGCAAAATTTCAAACACATCAATCGAGGCAAATCACCGCATTTAATCAAACAAATCTCAAAATTTCGTAAATACCGGAGAATCAAATCTTATAGATTACGAAGATTTCCTTTAATTCCTTGAATTCTGGAAATCAATCGTGACTACGTCAAAAGTTAAGGCGAACATTTAATTTTCTCATTTCACTCTTTTATGATAGCTTCATTTATACTCTTCCTATAAACGAATCGTTTTATCCATATTATTCAATAGTGATAAAACTTTATTTTTCAACTTATATTCATCATTAAAATATTCTTGTTGTAAACAATGAAAATCTCTATCAAATTTCATGACTGTGATGTTCACGAACTCCTCTTTGTTTGTCTGCCCTAATATTGTGGCATAAAATGCTCAAGGTTTTAAATGAGCTCAATACTATTCATAACACATTTCATGTATCCAATTTACTGAAATGACTTGTATAACATCATCATTTTGAATGATCTTCGCATTAATGATAAAATGCACTTCGTTGAATAACCTATAGAAATCATGGAAGGAGAGGTCAAACAAACGCGTAAAAGCAATATACCTATCGTTAAAGTCCGTTGGAATTCGCGTAGGGGCCCCGAATATACCTGAGAACTCAAAGACCATATGAAACGGAAATATCTCCATCTCTTCTCAACTGCTGATGCAAACGAGGAAACTACCTAAAAACTTCGGGACGAAGTTTTCAATAACGGGGAGGTACTATAACGACCCTCATTTTTCCATTCTATATTTTTCCAATATTAAAAGCCCAAACAATATAATTAAAACTTAATGATTAAACTTTAATCAACAATTGTTAAGTGTTAAGAGTTAGAAAACATATTAATTAACTTTGTACAAAAATTGACAAGTTAATAAAAGATGAAAATAATAAACTGTTAGTCGACACTCACTGCTAATTAAAATTTATGCATTTATGTAATATTATAACTAATAACCTATAAGTAATAAATAAAAAGTGACATTTATATAAATAATAAAACAATTGGGAACTAAATATATACAAGTCATGAATTAGTAAAAAGAAAATAATACTTATCATGTAGTAAATGTAAAAATAATAATAATAATAATAATAGTAATAATAATGAGACTAAAAAAATATTACATCCTTATGTTGACTAAAAATAAAATATAAACTAGTACATCCTTATGTTGACTAGTTATAAACTAGTACCACCTATTGTTGACTAAAAATTATAAAACAAAATAAAATCATTAATTAGAACATCCTTATGTTGACTAACACTCTAATACTTTCACTATATAAACACTCCTAGACTCCTAGTTTCTCATTCACAAATCACACCAAAATCCTCTCTAAAAAACAATCTCTCCCTTTCCCTCTCTTGTGGTATTCGAATCTTCAAGCTTGTTCTTCGTGTTCTTCAAGAATCTTCAAGGAGTTCTTCAAGATTTTCAAGGCTTTGATCTTCCATCTTCATCGTGTTCATCTTTTCTTTGTTAATTATCTTGAATCTTCAAAGGTATAACATAAACCCTAAACTATTTACATAAACTTTGATCTTTGTTAATTCATATTCATATTATAAACTTGTTATTCATAAGTATATACATAAACACACCTAGATTTATATATACATATATACATGTAAAAAAATATATTTTATATATATATATATATATATATATATATATATATATATATATATATATATATATATATATATATATATATATATATATATATACGAATTATATATACATATACATATTAAAACCTGAAACCCTAATTACACCTAAACTATAATTCTTAAACCCTAATTAATTAAACTCTAAACATTTATGAAACCCTAGGACATTAATTACTAAACCCTAGTTATTAATTACTACTTTAATTAACTAACCCTAATTAATGAAACCCTAATACTACTTATACTAGTACTTAACATGTATACACTATTACTATTACTAGCACCTATAACCTACTACTTATATTGTAGCACAAAAACATTTTGGGATATGTATTAGAGATGTATAGATCTTCGAACTTTCTTGACGAATGGTTTCTATGAGATTCTAGGCAGAGAGTTTGGATTTTCGATTTAAAGGGTCCTATGGCTCAAGCCCCTAGATCTAAATTAGCCATTCGAAGGGAAAGGGGTGATTGGAAGCTTATCTAATATGGCAAGTATCCTAAAATGGAAAACACTGATAAAAGTAGAAACTCTCTAGTCATAGAAACTTAGTAAAATAAGAAACTTTCTAAAAATAGAAACTTTATAAAAATAGTAACTTACTAGGAATAGAAACTTATTAAAACAAACTATACTTAAACACATACTTAAACTTAAACATGGGCAAAACACTTAACTACTCTTAAATGTCAATAGGTTGACTTTCCTGCTCACTCGTTCAACTCTTTATTCCGAGGAATAACTCTCTCTCTACTTACTAAGGTGAATTCATAGCCCCACTCTTTATTGCTAGCAAACTTATTTAATTTATTTGGGGTGAGACACATGCTGCTTTTACTATTTACAATTTAGACACAAGTACCAACTGCTAAAACTATGCTATACCCGGCTATGTCCGACTAAGTCCCTACAGTGATATTTTTAAGTGTTGCGGCATGCTTATTTATTGGGGGTAGGCCTATCGGGAGTAACGTCCCCAATACATTTGACTAAGTCTTTGTATTACTTGATAATGAAATTAAACCGACAAGGACAGACACAACTTCTCATGGGACAAACTTGAACGTTTAGTCTAAATATCACGCACTGGCATAACTTTTTGATCCTGCGGGAGATCAACGTTACAAACTAAATCTTGTGGTCTAAAACAATGATAACTACTTTTGTTAAACCTATGAATTTCACTCAACCTTTTTGGTTGACACTTTAGCATGTTTTGTCTCAGGTGCTGTTTGATTCAAGCTTTCTTATCTACTACTTATGTGATGCTACTTAGACTTAGGATCAAGAGATATCGCATTTATTACCTCTGCATATGAACAATTACTTTATCGTTATTTCCATTATTGTAACGACATTTCATTTTCCGCTGCGTACTCAATAAAGTTAAATTTTCTCATTTAGTATTGTTCTCGTATTATAATATGTTAGTTTATTTGATATTAGTAACGTTTCTTCCAGACCCTATTGGGAGGACGTTACAATTATCAACATACTTACATCATAATATCAAATGTTGCTGAACTTAATGCCAGTCTTTGAAGTTCAACCACGCTGCACATATTAACAAACCATACATAATAATAAAAATAATGGTGTCTAAAAACACACCCATTATCAATCCACACAATTAGTCAATTATTACAAACCAAATATTGTCTAAAAACACACCACACGAATTAAATAGTCTGAAAATAGTGTACAAAATGATCAAAGGCACGCAGGCCTTAACTGGATTAGTTACCATATGGCCAAAAGTAGTTTTCCGAACCATCTCTATACGGGCATCCTTGCGGGTATTCCTGATCAAATCGGTTCCTAGCATCCTGCATCGCAGCGTTATTATCATAAATTGGGTGAGGAGGAGGTGGGTGTTGAGGATCCGTGTAATATTGGGGTGTCAGACGTGTCGTCCCATAGTACTGCTTGGGGTTGGAATAAAACAACTCTGAGTTATGGTTATTCCAATCAATACCATAACTCATCCAACCCTGATCGTGCACTTGAGCAATCTGACATTGCTCTATTCGCTGCTGACTATCCCACATTCGGTCGTTGTGTGTCCATTGCTCATTCGGACTCAACCTCATATTATTAACACTACTAACCAAATTATCCCAACTAGATTGGGACGGATGCCAAGGACCCTGATCACCAACGTTCGTTTGCGCCTCCATTTCTGCTTCCTCCTCTACCTGCTGTTCTTGCTGCACGCCACTACCACTCGCGCCACCTGCGCCACCTGCCACAAAAGGCACCAAATGCCCATTTCCATCATTCATAAGAATTTCAGTGTTGATATAAGAAATTTTCTTTAATAGTTTCATGACGTTAATACACTCCATCAATCGACTGAAATCTATGTCGAAGCGACGAGCAATCCTCGTGATATAGTGGCCTCCAAGAAGTGGCTTTTCTCTCCGTGTCTCGGTAGCGATGGCCAGAAAATAGTTTCCTATCAATCCAGGAATATCAGTATAGCAACCTCATTTTATTTGATCCATTATCCATAGATCCAACGTTTTAACCTTTTCGTTGCCTTCGACTCTTGCATTGAAAGTGCATGCAATAAGTCGATGAAGAAGTCTATCATCCCGGGATGTAATCTCATTATACCTGTGTCTGCTCGATCTGAATGGTGTAGATGCATTCGGCCCACAAATTCTTTGCCAATAAGCAATCTCATTAAAGGGATCTCGACTAACGTAATCGGAACCCCGCAAGTAATCACCCAATTGGTTGTCGGTAAGTTCCTCAAAAATCCCCAACACTCTGCACAACTCAAATTTGCTTATCCCTCTATTTTCGCCCCTAATCGAAACCGAAGAAAATCATTCGACAAATAATCTCGAACATTATTAAACCGTACAGTTGAGTAAAATTCTTTTAATAACACCGGAAAAATTGGTTCGCGGATGCTAAAAACGTGCTCCCATGCGTAGGTAACGATCCTATCGTAGGGAATGGCTAGCAAACGGGAAACATGTTGGTGCATATTTGCCTCATCCAATGGGCCCCAAATAAAGTACCACATTGCATTTATGGGCCTACTGTTTATCCTCTCAAATGTTTCTGCGTAATAGTTGTCGTTTTGAACCTGTGTCAACCAAACTCGAGGATCATTTAGATCCTCCTCTTCATCATCTCCAGATGAGGATGATGAATGTTATTGCGGTGGTGGTGGAACCCAACCTGAGGTCCTTCCTCTTTTTGGTTGTCCTCTTCTGCTAGATTGTCCCTGCAAAACATAATAACACCAAACCAAAAGAACATAGAAACCGTTGTGTTAATGTTAGCTAAAAACATAACCGAGTAGCAAGAGAACCTAATCATTCCATTCAAAGTTCATAAGTATTATGATTCATTTAAACAAAAGCGTATGTTCACCATTTTTAACCAAAGTCAACCAAAGTTAACATAAACCCGCTAATACACTTTCAAAAATGAAAATCACAACTTCACAATTTAGCATCAACTTAGGACTCAAGCATGTTGCGTTCATAGGTCATAACATTTAAACTTGCATTCTAATCATAACACAAATTTTCACAATTTTAGCTCAAAAGGACCATTATAACGCCATACATTATGGCATCCCATACCATCAATCTACTTCAACAGGCTCACACAAATGAAAATCAAGCATACATGTTTCATAAGTTCATTTCAATTCAAAAATATGCTAAAAATTCAAGAACATTCAAATTATGACTCGGCCAAATTGACATCTATATCACCAACACAATTAAACACTTCACAAGCTGCATTAACATCATACACAAACTCAATATCATGAATTAATCACCCTAAATTCGGATTCAATTACTACAAACCCTAGAATCATGAGCATACCCCTAAAAACATGTAATTTTTACAAAATCAAGACAATATGGGTAATTAAACAACTAAGGTATGTTAATCTTAACAAGAATCATGAAAATCAAACACCCCACACTTATCTTTCACCAATGTATACATATAAACATACAATTCAAGTAATTGAGAAAGAAAAGTGTGAAAATGAAGTAACCATACCCTAGAAAACATGATTGGAGCTTGGAATTGATAGAAGAAATCACGAATTTGAAGTGAGAAATTAGGGTTTTTGGGAGTGGGTTCGTGTTTGGCAGAGAAAACTTGATAAAAATGTGTTTTTGTGGTTGAGAAATGGGGTGGATAGGGTATAAAACGCGTAATTTTTTTTTCTGAGTCAGAGTGTTGGGACGGCGTCCAAGTTTTCAAAGTGGGACGGCCGTCTGGACGGCATCCAAATGAACTAAACAGTTCTGACCAAAAAAAAAAATTTCGATACCCGCCAGTTTATAATCCAAACGTAAATCATTTTGCATAAAACTAAAAACACTCGTACACACAATTCAGAATATTTACATTTGTGAACCATTTTTAACGAGTCGTTCACCCAACTCGTCCCCTTATCGATTTATGCTTTGTTGTCGAAGTTGAGGCTAACCTCATCTTCGATTTCCAGGGGACCATCAACATAGTGCTTGACCCGGTGGCCATTCACTTTAAAAGTATCACCCTTCCAGTTCACCATTTCAATTGTACCATAAGGGTACACCCTTCTAACAACAAATGGTCCCGACCATCGGGACTTAAGCTTTCCTGGTGATAACTTGAAACGAGAATTGTAAACAAGGACACGATCTCCTTCTATGAAATCCTTTGGATTTTTCAATCTCTTGTCGTGCCATTGTTTGGTTTTTTCTTTGTAAATTAGAGAGTTGTCATAGGCTTCAAGCCTTAACTCGTCTAATTCATTTAACTGGGTCAAACGTAACCGACCCGCCTCTTGGTAATCCAAATTACATGCCCTTAGCGCCCAATGCGCTTTGTGTTCAATCTCCAAAGGGAGATGGCATGCTTTTCCGTATACCATTCGGAAAGGAGTGGTTCCAATGGGTGTTTTGTAAGCCGTGCGAAAGGCCCACAATGCATCGTTTAACTTAACAGACCACTCTTTTGGATTTGCACCAACGGTCTTTTCAAGTATGCGTTTTAAAGATCGATTGGTATTCTCCACCTGCCCACTTGTTTGGGGATGATAAGATGTTGAAATTTTATGGGTCACCCCATATCTTTTCAACACTTTCTCTAACTGCTTATTACAAAAGTGGGTGCCGCGGTCACTGATAAGGGCTTTTGGCGCGCCGAAACTTGAGAAAAGTTCCAACAAAAATGTAACTACAACTCTGCCATCATTTGTTGGTAGAGGTTTTGCCTCCGCCCATTTGGACACATAGTCTATGGCAACGAGTATATAGAAGTAAGAATGAGACTTTGGAAAGGGCCCCATAAAGTCAATTCCCCACACGTCGAACACCTCGCATACTTGGATGCTTTGTTGAGGCATTTCATCCCGTTTAGTGATTTGACTGGCCCGTTGGCACGCGTCACAAGCCTTACAAACGGCGTAGGCATCTTTGAATATTGTAAGCCAATAAAAACCGGCCTCGTAGACTTTCCTCCCCGTAATTTGGGGACCAAAGTGCCCACCCGTTGGACCACGGTGACAATCAAGAAGAATTTGAGTGCATTCTTTATCCGAAACGCACCTCCGAATCATACCATCTGCGCAACGCCTAAAAAGATATGGGTCTTCCCAGAAGTAGTATTTCAGGTCATTAAAGAATTTTTTTCTTTTCTGATGTGACCAACCGGTTTCTAAGTACCCTCCTACAAGATAGTTGGCTATGTCAACAAACCAAGGATCATCGATTTTCTCAATTTTCATGAGATTTTCGTCCGGAAAGTTATCTTGGATAACAGTCTCATGGAGAACCTCAAGATTCGAGTTCTCAAGTCGAGAAAGGTGATCGACAGCTAAGTTTTCAGCCCCCTTTTTTATCTTTAATATCAATGTCGAATTCTTGCAGAAGCAAGACCCAACGTATTAACCGGGGTTTAGCATCTTGCTTAGTGAGCAAGTACTTTAATGCTGAATGGTCTGTATAGACAACCGTCTTTGCTAGTACCAAATAAGATCGGAATTTATCAAACGAAAAGACAATTGCCAGGAGTTCCTTCTCGGTGGTAGTGTAATTAAGTTGGGCTCCTTGCAATGTCTTACTAGCATAATAAATGGGCTGAAAATGTTTTTCAATTCTCTGCCCCAAGACAGCACCAATAGCAAAGTCACTAGCGTCACACATAAGTTCAAATGGAATTGACCAATTCGGCGATATGAGAATGGGTGATTGCGTGAGTTTTGTTTTAAGGAGGTTAAAGGCGTTAAGACATTCATCCGTAAAGACAAATGGAGCGTCTTTTTCAAGAAGTTTGTTCATTGGGGTTGCAATTTTAGAAAAAATTTTAATGAACCGACGGTAGAAACCGGCGTGCCCCAGAAAACTTCTTACACCTTTCACATTTGATGGTGGTGGTAATTTGACTATGACTTCCACTTTAGCTCTATCCACCTCCAGTCCCACAGAGAAAATTTTATGACCTAAAACAATGCCCTCTCTTACCATAAAATGGCATTTTTCCCAGTTAAGAACAAGATTAGATTCTTCACACCGAATCAACATACGCTCAAGATTATGAAGACATGAGTCAAAAGAATCACCGAAGACTGAAAAGTCATCCATGAATACTTCCATAAAGTCTTCAATCATATCATGAAAAGTAGCTACCATACACCTTTGGAAGGTGGCAGGAGCATTGCATAAGCCAAAGGGCATACGTCGATAGGAGAAAGTACCATAAGGGCATGTAAAGGTGGTTTTCTCTAGGTCCTCGGGTGCTATAGGGATTTGGAAATATCCCGAGAAACCGTCAAGAAAACAATTAAAATTCTTTCCTGCCAACCTTTCCAACATTTGATCAATGTAAGGAAGGGGAAAATGGTCTTTTCAGGTAGCATCATTTAATTTTCTGTAATCAATACATACCCTCCAACCCGTGACAGTCCTAGTGGAAATTAATTGATCGTTTTTGTTGGTGATAACGGTCATGCCACCCTTTTTGGGTACACATTGGACCGGACTCACCCAAGGACTTTCCGAAATTGGGTAAATAAGACCTGCATCAAGGAGTTTGGCAATCTCCTTTTTAACGACTTCTTGCATATTAGGGTTCAGTCGCCTTTGTCTTTGCACACATGGCTTATAGTTATCTTCCATTAAAATCTTATGCGTACAATAAGAGGGACTTATACCCTTGATGTCATGAATTTTCCACGCTAGAGCCTGTTTATGGGCTTTTAACATGGAAACAAGTTTAGACTTTTCACTTACAGAGAGTTCGGATGAAATGATAACCGGGAGAGTAGAATCCTCTTGAAGGTAAGCATATTCCAAGTGACTTGGAAGTGGCTTCAGTTCCAAAACGGGAGGTTCTTCAATCGATGTTTTACATCGGTACTCATTTTTTAAATCCAACTTTCTGTATTCTTCATCATTTGGCTCATAACCGTTAGCCATCAAAGCGGTCAACATCTCCACTTCTTCCACCATGTTCTCTTCATCACCTTCCGCAAAAATGCATTCTCCCGAACCTTGCAATTCTAGAAATTCCTGCAACAACTCTGAATATGTGTCTACGGTTTGCAAATAATAACATTGATCATCAGTAGACTCGGGGTATTGCAGGGCATGGTCAACGGAAAAGGTGACCTTAATATCCTCAATGCTAAGGGTCAATTTCTGCCCATGAACATCTATCATAGCTCTAGCGGTATTGAGGAAAGGTCGACCCAATATAAGAGGCGCACGTGTGTCCTCCTCCATGTCCAAAATTACAAAATCGGCCAGAAATACTAGGGTACCCACTTTTACTAACATATTCTCTAAAATTCCACGAGGGAATTTAACAGAGCGGTCCGTTAGTTGAATTGCCATTCGGGTTGGTTTTAGTACCCCGGGATCTAGCTTAACATATAATGAATAAGGCATCAAATTAATGCTAGCCCCTAAATCCGCTAATGCTTTAATGCATTCCAAATCTCCTAGGAGACATGGTATGGTAAAACTTCCAGGATCTGCTAACTTCTTTGGTATTTTGTTCATCAAAATTGTGGAACAATTAGCATTCATGTTGACGGATGAAAGTTCCTCCATTTTCTTCCGATTAGTAAGTAAGTATTTTAAGAACTTAGCATACTTGGTCATACCTGAGATTACATCAATAAAAGCCATATTTATGTTAATTTGTTTAAACATATCTAGGAATTTAGACGTTTCGGCCTCTATCCTTTCTTGTTGTTGCTTTCTTGGGTATGGGAGCGGTGGTTGATATGGTTTCACTACGGGTTTCTCCCGTTCTTCCTTTTCAACCACTTGTTCCGGCTTCTTAACCGGTTCATCATTTCGATTCAACGGAACACTGAAATCAGAGTTTTCGGGGAATTCTTGGAGCATCGTATGCTAAACCACTCCGTGTGGTAATAACATTGGCATGCTCATTTCGGGGGTTCTTATTGGTATCGCCCGGTAAACTTCCTGGTTTTCTCTCACTAAGTAAACTAGCTAACCCACTCATTTGCTTCTCCAAGTTCTGTATTGAGGCTTGTTGGTTTCTAAACTGGTGTTCGTTTTTCTCGTTGGTTTGGTTTATGTTTGTGACAAGCTGAGTTTGTGATGCAATTAACTTTTCCAACATACTCTCCAAATTTGACTTTTTCTCTTCCTGTTGGGGTTTTTGAGAAAAACCCGGAGTTTGTTGTTGGAACCCACTACTTGACCCTTGTTGGTAATTGGAATTTTGACCTTGAGGGTTGTAGGGGTTGTTGAAGTTCCGGTTAAACTGGACTCTCCCTTGAAATTGATTATTATTTCTTTGGCTTACGAAAGCCACTTCTTCTTTTTGAGCCATAGTTAAACCGGCATCACAATCTTTTCCTAACTGGAGTCTACCACAGTATTCACAACCTACTTTCATACTGTGAATTTCCTTGGTGATTTTGTCCATGTTTCGAGAAACACCGTCTATTTTCACACTTAGGGAACTAAGGTCATCATAAGCACTGACGCTTTGGACTTGAGCATTACGAGTAATTGGTCGTTCTTGATGCCACTCATGAGAATAATCGGCTAGCTTCTCGATTATCTCATAAGCCTCTTGCTCAGTTTTGTCCATGAGTGAACCTCCGGACGCTTGATCAATGGAAATTCGGGTTGCAACATCACAACCCTTGTAAAAGATTTGGACTTTTTGAAAGGTATCCAAACCATGGTTTGGACAACCTCTTAGCATTTTGGAAAATCGATTCCATGCTTCGTATAAGGTTTCCATCGGCTTTTGACAGAATTGGGTAATTTCGTGTTGGAGTCTCGCGGACTTAGAAGCTGGAAAATATTTCTTAAGAAATTTTTCCAACATACCATCCCAAGTTTCTATCGTAGCCTCGGCCAATGAATCCAACCAACTTCGTGCTTCCCCGTGGAGTGTCCATGGGAAAAGTCTTAAAAATATGGCCTGGTCAATTTCTGGTTTAAGTTTGAAAAGAAGACATATCTCTTGAAAAAGACGAATATGTTCGTTTGCATCTTCATTCGGACCACCACCAAATTGACACCTGTTATTAATCATTTGAAGAATAGGTCCTTTTATTTCAAAATTTACCTCACCAGTGGGTGGATTAATGGCACTACCTTGTTCGGTTCGGGTTGCCTTTATCTTGGCCGCCATTGATTGTCTTGGTACCACCGGTCTTGCTTCTCCTTCCATTTCAAATTTTGGAGGAGGAACGGGATCACCAAATTCAGAATACCTCGGCTTGGTTGTACTTGATTCTGTATCAAAAGTTTCCTGTTTTGATGAAGATTCAAAAAGTTCAAGTACTTCTTTCGGGATCCTACCAAGCTTTCTATCAGGTTCCGTAAGCGGTGTAAGTAATGGAGAATCTGAACTTCGGGTATGTGGCATATGCAACCTAAAATCTGTCAATCACACAACTAACAAAACTTTTAAATGCATCGATTCTATAAGTCTAAAATTCAAAGACTATTAATAATTTAAAATAATTAAGAAACTACTTCATCACAAATTAGTCAATAATTCTATTTCGAAACAAAACTGTCCCCGGCAGCGGCGCCAAAAACTTGATGTGCGAAATCAGGTATATAAATTATTGTATGGAAAAATACCGGTTAAAAAGACTGTTACACACTAACGGGCAGTGTACCCGATCGTGTAGTAGTATAAATAATGGTTTAGTTCCGTGTATCGTTCCAAGGACAGTTGTATTAGCCAAACTAGAATTAGAAACTATATTATGATTAACTAAGTAAATGAAACTTAAAGGTACAAGTTTTATGTTTTTGTGGCTATTTAACGATTTAGCCAAATCAGAGAAGGTTAAAAAGTAAAAACAATATTTTTGGTCTTTTAAGTTTATAATGAAAACAAGTGCAAAGAAAACAAGTAAGATAGTTTGATTTGAATCAAAGAGATGAAATGTTCATCTAGATATTTTACCCTCGGTATTGGATGTAAGTTTTGCTATTAAGGCCTGATTGAATGATTATGTGTGTAAGTTATCTAATAGGTTTACTAAGAGTTCTCTTAAATAAACACGCAAACACAATTACAAGATCAAGGGTTCCGTTTTCTCTATAGTTCTCGTGTTTGTAATCAAATAACTATGATATATGCTAATCACCTTAATTGACCCGCAAAGAGTTCTCTTTACCGAGTACTCAAACTAGAAGTACTAAGTGAGGGTTCCCTATTACCTAGACCTTTTCGTTTGTAACTAGTTGATTAGCAAGATCAAAGACTTAAATAACAATTGTCTTTGCGTTCGCTCTACACAATTCATTCCTATATCGTTTAATCGTATTGATCTAATTTACCCCCTTGGTCCGGTTTAGTAAACAATCAATCTAAGACAAGTTGATTGTAAATCAATATGATACATCAACAAGAGTTCTCTTTATCAACAACATATCAATTAACTAGATACAAATGATTAAACATCAATAAGCATGGTTCTTTAATTCAAGCTTCAATCTTTCACACATAGTACATACAATCAATAGGATTACATCCAATACCTCGGTTATTAATCTAGACAAACATTATAGAAACTAGCCAACAATCATGGTAACAGACAACATACAAATCAGATTATCAATGGAAATCATTGCTTTAGAACAAGAAATAACCTACAAGAACAATGAGTTCTTGGATGAAGAAGGTTTTGATCTTTGATGCCTTGATGTTGAGCCTCTTCCAAGAGCTTGGAGTTCTCCAATATTGCTCCCAAAATTCGTCTCTGTATTCTCTGGTTCGTACTCTCTAAAACTGGTCTTCAATCATGAGTTATAAAGTGGAGAAAGTAGGTCAGAAAGTCAAAAGTTCGTTGAAACCTACTTCTGGACGGCATCCTAAATTCTGGACGGCGTCCCATATATCCGGACGGCGTCCCAGATTAAAAGGCTGGACGGCGTCCCAAAGCTTAGGACGACGTCCCAATGTACTGAAAGGTACTGTCTCATTTTCTTTGTGATTTCCTTTCATTTGGACGAAGCCTAACACATTTGAAGCTTTGTTTTACCATTTAAAACACTAATTAGACCTTAACTTGTATAGGGATCAACCATGGTCATAAATCATCAAAACTCTTTATAAATCACTCTCCGATACAAATTTGCATATCTTGGCGTATCACTTGTAGAAATGCTTTCATTAACCTTGATTCGAGAGTATTTTATATGATATTGCGATAGATATATATAATGTTATTGAGCAATATCAAAACTATGTACGGGTCACCCGCAAGGACGCCCGTACAGAGATGGTTCGGGAAACTACTTTTGGCCATATGGTAACTAATCCAGTTAAGGCCTGCGTGCCTTTGATCATTTTGTACACTGTTTTCAGACTATTTAATTCGTGTGGTGTGTTTTTAGACAATATTTGATTTGTAATAATTGACTAATTGTGTGGATTGATAATGGGTGTGTTTTTAGACACCATTATTTTTATTATTATGTGTGGTTTGTTAATTTGTGCAGCGTGGTTGAACTTCAAAGACTGGCATTAAGTTCAGCAACATTTGATATTATGATGTATGTATGTTGATAATCGAGGAATGGACGATACTCTTATGCTGGCAGTAAGTTCGGCGGCATTCGTCTACATGTTCCACGATTTACAGGTCAAAAATTTGAAAATCTCTAAAAACACCCTATCACTTTGCCCTCTAAATTTAATTATTTTTCTGATTTCATGCAATGAGAGCCTTGCATGATCTTAAGTGTGGGGTGGGAGATAGAAATTTATCAGGAATTCGTTTTAAAAAAATTAAGGCGTTTATGATAAAAAAAAATTTAAATTTTTCAGGTAGCCTTAGAGACGAAAATTGTCCAAAACCATTTTTACACACATTGTGGTCTTAAAATCTAGAAAATAAATGTTGATTTATGTTTTAAATTATTAATAGTCTTTGAAGTTGCACTATCATTCAATTATTTGGATGAAAATCCTACTAGTTTAGTAAAGCTAACTTGTAGGTCACTTGTACCAAAACGAGTGTAAACCGTGAGAGAGCGGTGATTGTATAGCGTGGTCGGAAACCGGATCTCGCGCCAGATCGAAAACCATAAGGACGATCCTCATTGTTTCTCCTAACAAGGACAATGTTGCATCCGACCACTTCTTATGACCAATAGGATGTATCTATTCCATCCTTAAGGAAGTAAAGGCTTCCAAATGACACACTTACTGATTCAATTCAGAAGATGTAGTCCAGACCAGTTGTAGGGTGACGAAAAATCTTGTAAAGTCATTGCTAGAATCAACTGGAAATCTACCAGGCCTCAACATCAAACAGGGAAACTGGTAGTCAAAGCTTCTCTCAGTGAGGGAGAATTGCTGGCCAAATGGAAAGCGCACCATGATACACAAAATGTCAGTGAATTGATCAGATTCCCAGTGGATAACCTCCGGAAAGGTAAGATATCAGCTTTTAAGCCTGATGAACCTCAATCTTTATGGTTGATTTAACGGATTAGATGATTATCTCATAATTGTCAATGATATCCGGACGTAATGTGTATCCTCCTAAGCACATTATTTTCTTACCAACATCTCATGATGTTAGGTACCGTGGGAGGGATTGGCTTGACCAGTAGCGGGAAACCCGCACTCATTTTTCAAAATTCAGAAAATCCGACAAAATCGGAAAACGTGCCTAGTATTAAAACTAGCATGATATTTTCAAAAACCATAAAACGTTTTCATCAAGGTCCTGATTTCCCTAGGATCAAATTTTTCGGATGCTTGGCTCTAATTTCCCAAAAATGTGTGTGTGTGTTTCCATTGTGTATATAGCATGAGTGTGATTACAATAAAGGTGTGTTATACTTAAAGCGTGTGTTTCATATAGCGTGAGTTGCGATTCATATCAACGTGTATGTTTCGTGTACTTCGAGTGATTTATGTAATGTTTGTAATCTATATTGTGTAATTGTGTTTGATATTGTTCTACTTTGTAAAGAAAGAATTGCTTGAGGACAAGCAAGGATTAAGTGTTGGGTGTTTTGATATTGCTCAATAACATTATATATATCTATCGCAATATCGTATAAAATACTCTCGAATCAAGGTTAATGAAAGCATTTCTACAAGTGATACGCCAAGATTTGCAAATTTGTATCGGAGAGTGATTTATAAAGAGTTTTGATGATTTATGACCATGGTTGATCCCGATACAAGTTAAGGTCTAATTAGTGTTCTAAAATGGTAAAACAAAGCTTCAAATGTGTTAGGCTTCGTCCAAATGAAAGGAAATCACAAAGAAAACGAGACAGTACCTTTCAGTACATCAGGACGCCGTCCTGAGCTTTGGGACGCCGTCCAGCCTTTTAATCTGGGACGCCGTCCGGATATATGGGACGCCGTCCAGCCTTTTAAACTGGGACGCCGTCCAGAATTTAGGACGCCGTCCAGATGTAGGTTTCAGCGAACTTTTGACTTTCTGACCTACTTTCTCCACATTATAACTCATGATTGAAGACCAGTTTTAGAGAGTACGAACCAGAGAATGCAGAGACGAATTTTGGGAGCAATATTGGAGAACTCCAAGCTCTTGGAAGAGGATCAACATCAAGGCATCAAAGATCAAAACCTTCTTCATCCAAGAACTCATTGTTCTTGTAGGTTATTTCTTGTTCTAAAGCAATGATTTCCATTGATAATCTGATTTGTATGTTGTCTGTTACCATGATTGTTGGCTAGTTTCTATAATGTTTGTCTAGATTAATAACCGAGGTATTGGATGTAATCCTATTGATTGTATGTACTATGTGTGAAAGATTGAAGCTTGAATTAAAGAACCATGCTTATTGATGTTTAATCATTTGTATCTAGTTAATTGATATGTTGTTGATAAAGAGAACTCTTGTTGATGTATCATATTGATTTACAATCAACTTGTCTTAGATTGATTGTTTACTAAACCGGACCAAGGGGGTAAATTAGATCAATACGATTAAACGATATAGGAATGAATTGTGTAGAGCGAACGCAAAGACAATTGTTATTTAAGTCTTTGATCTTGCTAATCAACTAGTCACAAACGAAAAGGTCTAGGTAATAGGGAACCCTCACTTAGTACTTCTAGTTTGAGTACTCGCTAAAGAGAACTCTTTGCGGGTCGATTCAGGTGATTAGCATATATCATAGTTATTTGATTACAAACACGAGAACTATAGAGAAAAGGGAACCCTTGATCTTGTAATTGTGTTTGCGTGTTTATTTAAGAGAACTCTTAGTAAACCTATTAGATAACTTACACACATAATCATTCAATCTGGCCTTAATAGCAAAACTTACATCCAATACCGAGGGTAAAATATCTAGATGAACATTTCATCTCTTTGATTCAAATCAAACTATCTTACTTGTTTTCTTTGCACTTGTTTTCATTATAAACTTAAAAGATCAAAAATATTGTTTTTACTTTTTAACCTTCTCTGATTTGGCTAAATCGTTAAATAGCCACAAAAACATAAAACTTGTACCTTTAAGTTTCATTTACTTAGTTAATCATAATATAGTTTCTAATTCTAGTTTAGCTAATACAACTGTCCTTGGAACGATACACGAAACTAAACCATTATTTATACTACTACACGATCGGGTACACTGCCCGTTAGTGTGTAACAGTCTTTTTAACCGGTATTTTTCCATACAATAATTTATATACCTGATTTCGCACATCAAGTTTTTGGCGCCGCTGCCGGAGAACGAACCCGGGTCACCCGCGTGACAGGTGGGAATACTTACCAATATACTACAACGACTAACAAAACTTTTAAATATGTCAATCACACAACTAACAAAACTTTTAAATACATCGATTCTATAAGTCTAAAATTCAAAGACTATTAATAATTTAAAATAATTAAGAAACTACTTAATCACAAATTAGTCAATAATTCTATTTTGAAACAAAACTGTCCCCGGCAGCGGCGCCAAAAACTTGATGTGCGAAATCAGGTATATAAATTATTGTATGGAAAAATACCGGTTAAAAAGACTGTTACACACTAACGGGCAGTGTACCCGATCGTGTAGTAGTATAAATAATGGTTTAGTTCCGTGTATCATTCCAAGGACAGTTGTATTAGCCAAACTAGAATTAGAAACTATATTATGATTAACTAAGTAAATGAAACTTAAAGGTACAAGTTTTATGTTTTTGTGGCTATTTAACGATTTAGCAAAATCAGAGAAGGTTAAAAAGTAAAAACAATATTTTTCGTCTTTTAAGTTTATAATAAAAACAAGTGCAAAGAAAACAAGTAAGATAGTTTGATTTGAATCAAAGAGATGAAATGTTCATCTAGATATTTACCCTCGGTATTGGATGTAAGTTTTGCTATTAAGGCCTGATTGAATGATTATGTGTGTAAGTTATCTAATAGGTTTACTAAGAGTTCTCTTAAATAAACACGCAAACACAATTACAAGATCAAGGGTTCCCTTTTCTCTATAGTTCTCGTGTTTGTAATCAAATAACTATGATATATGCTAATCACCTGAATCGACCCGCAAAGAGTTCTTTTTAGCGAGTACTCAAACTAGAAGTACTAAGTGAGGGTTCCCTATTACCTAGACCTTTTCGTTTGTGACTAGTTGATTAGCAAGATCAAAGACTTAAATAACAATTGTCTTTGCGTTCGCTCTACACAATTCATTCCTATATCGTTTAATCGTATTGATCTAATTTACCCCCTTGGTCCTGTTTAGTAAACAACCAATCAAAACAAGTTGATTGTAAATCAATATGATACATCAACAAGAGTTCTCTTTATCAACAACATATCAATTAACTAGATACAAATGATTAAACATCAATAAGCATGGTTCTTTAATTCAAGCTTCAATCTTTCACACATAGTACATACAATCAATAGGATTACATCCAATACCTCGGTTATTAATCTAGACAAATATTATAGAAACTGCCAACAATCATGGTAACAGACAACATACAAATCAGATTATCAATGGAAATCATTGCTTTAGAACAAGAAATAACCTACAAGAACAATGAGTTCTTGGATGAAGAAGGTTTTGATCTTTGATGCCTTGATGTTGAGCCTCTTCCAAGAGCTTGGAGTTCTCCAATATTGCTCCTAAAATTCGTCTCTGTATTCTCTGGTTCGTACTCTCTAAAACTGGTCTTCAATCATGAGTTATAAAGTGGAGAAAGTAGGTCAGAAAGTCAAAAGTTCACTGAAACCTACTTCTGGACGGCGTCCTAAATTCTGGACGGCGTCCCAGTTTAAAAGGCTGGACGGCATCCCATATATCCAGATGGCGTCACAGATTAAAAGGCTGGACGGCGTCCCAAAGCTCAGGACGGCGTCCCGATGTACTGAAAGGTACTGTCTCGTTTTCTTTGTGATTTCCTTTTATTTGGACGAAGCCTAACACATTTGAAGCTTTGTTTTACCATTTAAAACACTAATTAGACCTTAACTTGTATCGGGATCAACCATGGTCATAAATCATCAAAACTCTTTATAAATCACTCTCCGATACAAATTTGCATATCTTGGCGTATCACTTGTAGAAATGCTTTCATTAACCTTGATTCGAGAGTATTTTATACGATATTGCGATAGATATATATAATGTTATTGAGCAATATCACAACTCATTATTTGTCGATTAGCTTTTGTACATGCCTGAGTCCAAATTATTTCCTCTATATACTAATTGTGAAAGTTGCCTACTTGATGTTGTGGGAATTACTGTTCCCTTTGGACTGACCTGTCATTTCACTTAATTTTTTGATGGTATTTTGATCATTTTGCGCGCTTTTTCCACCTACCTATTTATACCTCCTAGGGTTTTTGGAACCCCATTTCATTTTGTCATGTAAACGAAAGGGCTATGATGATAAACATCTCATGCACTTTGAATATTGGTTGGGCAGCCTATAGGTAGCAGCCATATATTGGCAAGGCAACCTACAGGGTGAAGCCATGTTGTGGCGAGGCAACCTATGGAGTGCAGCCATGGTCCACCATGTTTTGTTGATAGAACTTACCGACATAACTGAGCCCGATTTTTTAGTCCACGTGTTTGTCTAAAACTGTTGTTTTAATAAGTTTGTTTAACAACTGGAGTTATTATTGGTACAAAACTGAGCCTGCAATTTTATTACCCTGGTTTTTGCATTTTATCATTTATGTATTCATCGTAAACTCGAGAAAAAATTCATCATAAGGTTGTCATTGCTCTTCAGGTATACTATTTTTTAGTCAAAAATATGTATTGAAGTATTTATATTTATATGTTTTCTAAAAAATAATGATTTAAATAAATTGCTCTACGGTATTTGCAGACCAGATGCAGACACATTAAGTTCGTTGATAAAGCCACCTAAAGTGGTACGATTTATTTGTTTCTTTTCGGTTTCATTCAAAGGTATTTTGCTTTTGGAAAAGAGTTATATGAAGTTAATGATTTTGAACACCAAAATATTTTCTAATGTGGTAGCACGTATGCCATGTTGCAGTTGACAAATACATGGATGGAATACAATCCTTTGTATGATGCAGATAAGGGCTTTGATGTGATGCCATCATCATCCCATGATGTTTAGTTTCAGGACAATTGGTGACGGATTTGGTATGATATTTGACATAATGCTATTTTATCGCTGCCATTATTTTTTTTTGCTGGAAAAACAGATTCATGATATTTGATAATGTGGTACAGGACATACATTGGTACTTCGGATTATTTTGCTCTTGATGTGCTGCTCAACTGCCTCACTATATTGAGTTCAGAGTAAGCATCTATCCCTCCTATATTTAAGTCAACAATATGTATTTCAGATGCTAACAACCTGTTTTTACATGATATCGATCTTTTAATGTATGAGTGGGTTAAAAAAAACCTGTAGGAGGTACTCTTAGTTCGTCTGGGCTTATTTACATAATTGATGATTTTTTTTCATTCCTTTTTTGTTGATATTTTGCAGGTATCTACACATATGCATTTGTTGCTGCTGCTACTGCAACTGCTACTTGGAGCCGCTGCTACTTTGATGCCAACAATAATATAAACGTTGATGAATACAAAAAAAAAGAGTAAAAACAAAATATTACGTTATTTTGCACAAACATACGCAAAAAAGCGCGGCAACGCGCGCCCCCTATTACTAGTTTCTAACAAGTACGGAGTAGTATAATGTATGTGTATAAGCTTCACCTGAGATTACTGAAGCGATTGTTTATTTATATTCAGTATTTTTTAAGAAAATTGTGGATGGGTGTTTGTTTGTGGAGAAATTGATACAAGGGCAACATCAAATGGCCAATTGTATATACGAATTGTGACAGATGTGTGTATACAGCACGATTTTATAGGTTTGTAACTTTATATTGGTATTTTGTCTCTATTTAGTATATGCTTTTTGCACCTCTTGTCTTGAATCTTTGTTTTGTTCACAAGAATGGCCCTTAAAGTTGCTACGAAGTGTTAGATTTTGTTTTTAAGTAAGACAACTATATCATCATTTGTAATCTCTCCTCGCTTGTCATAGAGGTTCAATTCACTCTTGATGACTTCGAAGTAGTCATTTTAATATTAATCAGCTCACAAAATGTGTCAGAAGCTCAGATAAATAAAAAAATAAAAAATAACGTCATTGATCATTAAAGTTTGTCCAATATGTTATGGATGGACCCAAAGTAGTTTTTGATGTGGGTGACCTGATGTTAGAAAATGTTGCGTCGTTGGTCCTTGAATGTAACAGAAGTTATTTTTTCATCGTTAGTGTGCTGATTGTGTGCATCACGTGAGTTACACTCGAGAGCGTTTTAGTCATTTTACGTATCTACAAAGCAGTTTATCCTCGTCGTTAGTGTGTATCACGTGAATATGCATCAGTTATTCCTCATCGTTAGTGACTAAAAAACCCTCGAGTGCATCTCATATGATGCACACTAACGATCGAGAATAACATTTGTTACATTCGGGGACTAACGATACGACATATTCAAACATTAGGGTCATCCACGTCAAGAAAATACCTATCCATGAAACTTTGGGCAAACATTAAAGACCATTGACGTGATTTTATGTAAATAAAATAAGAACTTATTCAAATTATATGTTTACAAACTAAACATGCTTTTCTTGTTTAAGTCTTTTATTTACTTATGGGTTAAGTAATGTGCAGGGGTCTTGCAGTCATTATATCAAAGTTGGTTTTGAGGTTGAATCTTGAAAAGAGAAACTTTTGTGCTAAACCTGAAATGAAGACTTGAAGACTTGGAGGACCTGATTGCAATTTATCTAATTTATATATATTTAATTTATTACTTTTAATTTATTCATTCTGTTTTTTCATCTGTAAGATCTCTCTCTCTAAATTAGGGTTTACTGTTTTGATTTGATTTGTGAGTGATAACAAGATCAAACTGTATTGATCTTGATAAGAGTGAATCATGTGTAATTGAGTGAACTGGATCTTTTGTTTTCTTTGTTTAATTTGATTAACCTCTTGTGATTAGAGGTTTGATAGTTCTGTGATTGAAGGATTATATCTTGTGATTCTTCTACTGTTTTGTTCATGGTATCAGAGCGACAAGGTTGATTTTGTTCGATCTATTGATTCGTTGATGACTAATTTTCAAATCTGAAAATTAGGGTTTCTGTTCTTCAATCGATTTTTTCAAAATTGATTGAAAGTGTTACTGTTATTGTTGTGTTTGGGTTCGACAACGACTTGTGGATTCTATTTTTGGGTCAATTTTGCTAATCAGAAGCTATTTGGTTGAAATCCCCTTTTTTGGAAAATTAGGGTTTGTTCATCTTTGATCTTCTTGTTCTTCCGCTGCAAACTTGTCTTCAAATGGGAGTCTCGTGTTTATTCGTGCTTTTATTTTACCCTGACTAGATCTCTACGCCCAAATCTTGATCTAGATCCTTTGAGATCTATGAAAACCTGATCAAGCGTAGATTGATCTTGACCACTTATACTGTAAATCATCTCTACAGGTTGCCTGGTTAGTAACCAGTCGATTGGGGTTTGTTTTCTTTCTTTACAGGTGTCTGAACTGTGGATTTGTTGCTGTTATTGTGTGCTATTTGTTTAAGTATACTGTTCTTATTGCTTAATCTGTGTATTTGAATCATTGCATGGTTAATTGTTTACTGTTTGTGTAGATTTGATTATATTTGTGTATCTATCTTTATCTGTTATCATCTTGTTACTTAACCATGTCTGTTGATAGTTGTGTTAGTTCTGCTGGCATTACTAAGATTAGTAATCTTGAATTTAATGATCCTTTGAATCTGCATCCAAGTGACACTTCTTGTGCATCTTTAATCACACAAAAGTTAAAAGGAACTGAAAATTATAATGTTTGGTCTTGTGCTATGAAACTTTCATTACAAACTAAAAATAAGCTAGGTTCATTGATGGTACATGTGTTAGATATGAATATGAGGATGATGAAGTGTTATTAGGTCAATGGGATAGATGTAACTCTTTTGTTTTAACTTGGATCTTAATGTCATTATCTGAGGATGTGTATAATGGTTAAATTTTTCTGTAAATCTGCTGAACCTGTTTGGAATGAATTGAAAGAAACCTATGACAAAGTAAATGCTTCTGTTACATTTAATCTATATCAAAAAATTAATTCATGTTGTCAATCTGGTCAACCATTATCTGATTATTATCATAAGTTGAATACTATGTGGAGACAATTTGATGATATGATTAAAATTGATGATATTGTGTCTGCTAATAAAACTTTTCAAGAACATAATCAATTTTTAAAGCTTATGCAGTTTTTAATGAGTCTTGATGATGTTTATGTGCCTATTAGAAATCAAATTCTTACCTCTGATCCTGTTCCTACTGTTAAAACTACTTTTTCTATTATTTCTAGGGATGAGTCTCACAGAATGCATACTTCTACTAGCTCATATGTGAATAAAATACAGTCTTCTGCTTTCAATGCTAAAACTGCTAATTTTGTTAATAGTAACAACAATACTAATAACAAGAAAAGGTATAGGAATCCACCTTTAAAGTGCACAAAATGTAATATGCTTGGACACACTGTTGATAGATGTTATGAAATAATAGGATATCCTCCAGGCTATATTAAAAAACCATTTAATCAAGGTGCTTCTAGATTTAATAGCAATAACTGTGTGTCTGATAACAATGATTGTAGTTCTTCTGTTCAGTTGACTAATGAACAGATTATGAAGTTGTTGAGTCTTGTTGATGATAAACCTGTGTCCCATCATACAAATGCCAATATGGCAGGTATTTTTCAAAACAACAATGTTTTTTCAATTCCAACTTTAATAAAATTTTCTCTTCAAATTGTATTCATATGAATCAACCTTTGTCTAAAGGTTGGATCATTGATTATGGAGCTAACCAGCACATGGTTTCAAATTCTCATAAACTTAATGATGTTATTGATGTAAGTGATTTGATTTTAACTGTTAATCACCCAAATGGTACCGTGGCAAAGATTTTACAAATGGGAAATATGAAACTTTCTGAAAAAATTGAATTACATGATGTGCTTGTTATACCTCAGTACAATGTTAGTCTTCTCTCTGTAATAAACTTGTTAAGGATAGTAACCTTGTTGTTAGTTTTGATGTTAAAAAGTGTTAAGTAACACCGTACTTTTTTTTTTTAATTAACACAACGGAAGTCATACTTACAAAACGTTCCCTTATGTACACACATAAACATAATTACTACAAATTCATTTATCAATACATATTTAACAAACAACCGGTGTTACTTTAATATCCAATTTTATATAGAAAACATCAGAGTTCTAGACTTGTCGAACACAACCCAACGCGCCCATCTTCTCCCATGTCCACAAAAGCAAAAGACCTATAACCTGCAAGGGGGAAGTCGAGGGGTTAGCACGAAGCTAAGTGAATGGACTAATCTAACAGCTAAAATACATAGGTACAATCACTAGAACATGCAGCAACAAATTAATCAGACAGTTAATCACACAACTACTAGAACATGCAGAAACATAGCAATCTACCATTAACATACAACATAAAAGCAATACAAATACAATATCCAACAAACAATTAAATCCAAAGACCACTAAGGCATAAACACATCTTCAGCAATGGTCAATCTAAAGCAACCGTGATAACTACAAGCAATGGTCAATCAGAAGCAACCATCCGGGTAATCTGAAGCAACCCATTGAGAGACTCGGCGGCCTGGCCGGGCCAACAACCCCAGTTGATCACTCTAGAGTCTACCGAAAACTCATAACTCTGTATCACTAGTATAAGTCTTCCACATGTAAAGGACGCGTGATTCTGACTTATACTAATCATACAATATCAATGAGCCCAACCTGATCAGAAGCAAGGTTGATCTCTCCCGACCTGATCAGAAGCAAGGTCGGTCCAACAAACGCGCGAGGTCATAGTGCACATCATACAACAACAAAGGATCTAAGCATAGCAACTAGGCCAACGGTCTAGGTCATGTCACTATATGACTTAACGGCTAGATTAACCCACTCACCGAATACCAGCACGAGAAGAACTCAGAGGTCTTATATTTCTGAGTCTTCACTTCTCCTTATCACCTGGAAAAGATACAAATAAAGTCAGTAATTATATCCTGATAATATTCTATCAACAAGACAGACACAAAAACGAGATAGAAACAAAACAATCATACATGCTCAATCAACCGTACAAGTAACCCCATCACACGCACGTTTAAGAACACTCAACCGTGCAGTTGACAACTCACTCGTACGTTTGGTGATGATGTAGCGGAGGGGTACGTGATAGTACTATATTTTACTACGAAATACGTTACAAATTACACAAGTTTTAATTATTTATTTACAAAATGGATATACCTAAACCTTGCTACAACACTATAGGCAGTGTACCTAATCGTAGAGTAGTATAGTTTTTAGTAAGTCCGGTTCGTTCCACAGGGAGCGGGCTTATTGCACACTATATTTTTAAACAACTATATTTGTACAAAATATATATAATTATATATAATAATATATAAAAGGGGGTTTACCGTTTAATGACCGGTTTGTCGATTTATATTTTAAGCGAAGCGTATAGTAAATGATGATATTTAAATAACAATAAAATAAATAACCATAATTAAAATGACAATAAATAAAAGTACGAGGAAATATGAAATAAAATATATTATGCTTATTTAAACTTCCGTAACCATGATGGTTGACGTGTTGATTTTAGTTTTATGCCCATGGGTTAATTGTCCTTTGTCCTGGATTATTTAATATGTCCGTCTGGTTTTCGTCCATAACAGTCCATCAGTCATAAATATAAAGTGCAAGTGTCCTCGTCAAATTATTATTATACCCGAAGTTAAATATTCCAACTAATTGGGGATTCGAATTGTAACAAGGTTTTAATACTTTGTTTAATGAATACACCAGGTTATCGACTGCGTGTAAACCAAGGTTTTACTACTTTGTTAACAATTACACCAATTACCCTTGAATGTAATTTCACCCCTGTTTTAATTATTCTAGTGGCTATTAATCCATTCCCGTGTCCGGTTAAATGAACGATTATTCGTACATATAAATACCCCGCCCATCGTGTCCGATTGAGTGTATATGGTAATTTATAGGGACGCCCAATTGTAGATCTTTATATTAACATTAACAAACTATCATTTAGTTAAACAAATATAAAGCCCATTAATAGCCCATAGTCTAATTTCCACAAGTGTCGTTCTTTTGTCCAAACCCCAATTATGGTACAAAGCCCAATTACCCAATTTTAGTAATTAGCCCAACATCATGATTACTTCGTTTTAAATAAGCATAATAATAACTTAAGTACGAGACATTAATTTAAAAAGGAGAACATAGCTTACATTGATTATTTATCGCGTAGTGTTACACGGACAGAGCTCCGACTTTAAAAACCCGTAAAAATAACTTTTACATAACCCAAACTAATCTAATATACCACTAATCTATATATATATAATATATATATATATATATATATATATATATATATATATATATATTTGTTTATTATTATTATTATTACACACGGAGTATTATTATTATTTTTATTATATATTTTACATGCAGAACTCGAGAGCTTTTATAGCCAGAACTGAAATTCACTGCTCCGCGAGTCGCGGCCATTTTGGCCTTCCAGCTCCGCAAGTCGCGGAGGTTCCAAAACCAGCCCACAAGTTCAAGATCCAAGGCTGCCGACGGTTTTTATTTAAATATATATAATATATAAATAATTTTTATAATTATTTATATATTATATTATATTTATATACATAGTAGACTCGTAATTTTTTTTCCGTTGCGTCGAGCGTTGAGAGTTGGTTCATGTACCGGTTCCGGATTTTCGAACGTCCTTGCGTACGCTGAGATATTTTGTACTTTGCGTTTCGTAACTTGTACTCTTGTCATTTTTAGACGTTCCTTATCAATAAATTGAACCTTTTTAATTGTATCTTGTACTTTTGAGCTTTTTGGACCTTTGCATCTTCAATTCGTTGTTTTCGCCTTTTGTCTTCGCACTTATTTAATATAAATGAATATTACATGAAAATGGAACAATTGCAACTGAAATCTTTACATATCGGAGGGATATTGATACTAAATATATGTTCATTTGGAGCACTATCAAATATCCCCACACTTGAACGTTGCTTGTCCTCAAGCAATACAGTCTTGAAATAAAACACACTAGAATCACTTCTTTATTCTTCACACTTTGTACATCAGTGATTTTGATACGGCGGTATAAACAATGATAGTAGCATTTGTGGTTTACAGTCCCACATGACTATGAAAATTTAGATCCGTTAGGAAATTGGATCTTTATAAAAACATTTGATCTTTTGAAAATTCATGCTAGATTTTACCCTAGACAGGTTTTCCGGAATAACCCTTCACTGGTGTTTGCAAAATATTTTTGTGGGTTGGTGGGTTTCAGATTTGAAAATTTTAGCTTAAAACTTATGGTTTTGTGTCACCCACTTGCTAACCTTGTATTAGGAAAGCAACACGTCCAGTTTACTTGTCCCGTATATTACCTTTCGGTAAACTACCGTCCGGTTGTAAAGGAAAGCGATGAACAAGTACTGTTAAGGCAATGTCCCGTGACATGCTTTTGATTATGGTCTTTAACGTGTCGGATGCAATACTATCCTTTGTAGGAGCAATAGTAAAGATCACCCTATAGTTTTTCGGTCTTGGCAAAAGGTCCTGTCTTCGACCAATATGCAACCACCGTTCTTACGGTTGACACCCGATTTGGTTCAGGTGACCTAATGAATTCCAGGTGAATTCCTAGGATTTTACGTTCAATGAACGCATTGAAAATGGGTTTTCAGAAAACAAATCGGTTTTATTTTTTATCAAAATATTTTCTCGTTCAAGCTCGAGTTTAGATATCATCGAATTCCATGAGTTGTAATTCTCAATCTTTAAAGTCAATCTCAAGGATTGAGTAATATCAGGCTTAAAAGCTGATTTTTAATCTTTGAGGAGATTATCCTTTCTGGGGGTCTGATTCATTAGTCTTATCAAGCTAATTTGCACGGCGCCCTCCCCATTTTACGAGACAGATCCTCTCATGGTTAGGATAAGTCCGACCACTTGGCGACCCTGTTTGATGCTGAGGTTCGTGGATTTCCTGCTGATTTTAGAGATGACTTTTCTAGATTTTTCGTCAACCTACAGCTGGTCTGGACGACAACTTCCTGACCTAAATCAAGAAGCGCGTGTCTTTTTCGGAAGACTTTACTTCCTTTTAATGATGGAATTGATTCATCGTGTAGATCCATCTTTCTTTCATCTTTATTACAATTTACCGGGTAAAATAGTTAATTTAGTCCAAAACAAAAGCACCTGCAATAACTTTACAGAAACATGTGATAGACAGTTTTTAATTGAATAACTTGGTATATTCTCCCCACACTTAGTTTCTTTCTTTGCCTTTTTATTCTCTTCTATTCCATTTTAAATGAATTCAAGCGTTTTAAGTTGTTTCTCAATTTATGTCCTTTTCGAGGTAACGATAATTTCGGTATTAACACCTAGTTTTCACTGTTCATAAATATGTATAAACATGATTTTGACTTCATTTAGTTGAAAATTTTTCAAATTTTTACAAAATTTGGCAAATAAACCAAGTAATAAACCCGAGAGAATTTATAACCCTTCCCCACACTTAAGATCATGCAATGCCCTCATTTGCATGAAATCAGACTCTAATTATAAATTCATGAGGGTGATTAGTGTAGAAAAGTGATTAAAAATTCCCAGTTTGTACTTACAAAGCTCGTCGAATGATAGATGGCGCGCCTCATCGTTCATTCCTTTTGTTGTTTTATCACACATGTTTTTTTTTTTCAAAAACGGTTGGTTTTCTTAACTGTTTACTAATATTTGGAAAAGCGTCTTTTACCCTAACTCATCGTGTATTTTTATTAACGAGTTATATATTAACCCGAACCCCGAATTTAACATTAAGTGGGGTTAGACTTCCCCACACTTAGCTGATGACATGTGAAGTCGGTGGAATAAGTTCCACGAATTAAAATAGTGAGCCAGTTATTTGCATCTCGGGTGGTATATATTATATCAATAGGTTTAGAGTTTAGACTCACCCGATCGTCACTACTTAATTCTTTTTTAAGTGTAGCTTTTAGTAAATGGATATGTCTCTTTTCTGGTTCTTGGTCAAATGGATCGATATATACCGACATACATATTTCTATAGGGTGGACAATTCCTAATATTTCCTTCCGTTTATTCTCGGGATCAAAGTTTTCACCTCTATTACCCAATTGGGTGAAATCCGAGGTGTCATTATCTATTATAGCTCGTAGTTCATCTTCGGTAGATGACTCTTCTATAGAGAATATTGGGTTGGAAGGTTGTGGAATGGTGAAATTCGGTTTGGCCTTGGGGTTAAAATTTTCAACGTTATCGTATTTCCAAGAGTACCAATTTGTTACCCTTACTTCTTCTTTATCCATTGATGGATCGATGATTTCGTCGGTAGAGGCTAATGTGTCGATATGTTGTGAAATTGGTAAGACTGAATAAAAAGTATCATCGGGATAGTTGGTGATTTCGGAGCTCTCGAATTCATCAAAATTCGATGATATGAGATTTTCTTGTACAATACTCCTCAGATCAACAGGTGTGTAGTCTGATAGAGTTTCAGCTTGCCGGTTTACAAACTCTCTCATTTGTTCATTTTGAGCATTGAGTTCTTCGAGTTTGATTTTCATATAATCTAAAGAATTTTCAGGCACATAATTTTCCTCGTCTTCTGGTTGTTGAGTTTGGATATATTCTTGGGAATAATCCCAATTTGAATTGTATTCTTCGTAATCGTTCCATTCAGGTTCCGTGGGTGCGTAATTTTCCATAGGAAAGTAATAGTAACATTCCCATGTTGAGTGATAATCTCCACAGATTTCACAACCAGTTATTGTTTCGTTGTTCGCGATCCAAGATTGACCGAATGAATTGTTATCAACACTCGTTTGAGGGTATTGATTTAATTGATTTTGGAGTTCAAAAAGATTTTCCAAGGCCCTGTTTTCAAAATTTTCCATTTTATTGCGATGGACAAATTTTTAGCTACAATGTGGTGCGTTCACTAATTATCCTATTAGTTATAAAAATAGAAAAACTTATATAAGTTGTCCAATTAATAGACTTTTCTGCTTTTGCCCACGTTTCGAATAGCCAAAAGATGCAGCAGGGAGCCAGAACCCTTTAAATCGGAAGCTCACAACTCAGCCACTAACAAATCCAACTATTACTACGAAGCAGAAAATTGTCAACGTTCATTAATTTAACCACTTAAATAATTTTTCTTTCTGTTTGAGATATTAGATAAGAAATAGAGAAAATTTCTAAGTCCTAAAAACTAAAGCGTCGAGAAATAAGAAAGAAAAAGAATGCGCGTCGAAAAACGTCGAAAAATAAAAATAAGAAAATAGCGCGTCGTAACTTAAAAAGGAATTAAAAACTAAGAATTAAAAGTTGCGTCTAAAAATATTAAAGCTTAAAAGAAAAACTATATCCCAAATGGTAATAACTTAAAAAGGTACTAAAATATAAAAACGGCGTCGCAAAATTCTAAAGCACCTAAATCTTAGTCTAAAGAAAAAGCACTTAAAGGATTTTACGGCAAAGCCTAAAAATCTAGAAGTAAAAATAACTATGGCAAAAACTAAGTTTAAAACTAAATATGAGCTAAAAACATACAAATATTACGCTAAAAACAAATAAAAAGGGACAAAATATAAAAATATACAAAAAGTTGTAAAAAATACAATTTTTATAAAAATATTATTTTTTTATAATAGTATTAATTTTTATATATAAATAAAACTAATTAAAACTTAATATTACAAATTAATTAAAAACTTAAACTAAATAATATTATATATAAAACCTAATTAGGTTTAATAATAATAATAATAAATAATTAAAACCTAAATCTTATTAATTGCTGGACCAGGTTCGTGTCAGACGGCTCCGCGAGTCGCGGTTCCCGAAGCTGCAAACCCCGCGTGTCGCGGGGTTCCAGAATTCAACTCTGGTACAGTTTGAAATTCGACGTTTTTTTTTTTTTTTTTTTTTTATATTGTTTTTCTAAAAATATATTTATACAAATATATATTAAAAATATAGCGTTTCGCCAAGTTCCCCGGCAGCGGCGCCAAAAACTTGATGATGTAGCGGAGGGGTACGTGATAGTACTATATTTTACTACGAAATACGTTACAAATTACACAAGTTTTAATTATTTATTTACAAAATGGATATACCTAAACCTTGCTACAACACTATAGACAGTGTACCTAATCGTAGAGTAGTATAGTTTTTAGTAAGTCCGGTTCGTTCCACAGGGAGCGGGCTTATTGCACACTATATTTTTAAACAACTATATTTGTACAAAATATATATAATTATATATAATAATATATAAAAGGGGGTTTACCGTTTAATGACCGGTTTGTCGATTTATATTTTAAGCGAAGCGTATAGTAAATGATGATATTTAAATAACAATAAAATAAATAACCATAATTAAAATGACAATAAATAAAAGTACGAGGAAATATGAAATAAAATATATTATGCTTATTTAAACTTCCGTAACCATGATGGTTGACGTGTTGATTTTAGTTTTATGCCCATGGGTTAATTGTCCTTTGTCCTGGATTATTTAATATGTCCGTCTGGTTTTCGTCCATAACAGTCCATCAGTCATAAATATAAAGTGCAAGTGTCCTCGTCAAATTATTATTATACCCGAAGTTAAATATTCCAACTAATTGGGGATTCGAATTGTAACAAGGTTTTAATACTTTGTTTAATGAATACACCAGGTTATCGACTGCGTGTAAACCAAGGTTTTACTACTTTGTTAACAATTACACCAATTACCCTTGAATGTAATTTCACCCCTGTTTTAATTATTCTAGTGGCTATTAATCCATTCCCGTGTCCGGTTAAATGAACGATTATTCGTACATATAAATACCCCGCCCATCGTGTCCGATTGAGTGTATATGGTAATTTATAGGGACGCCCAATTGTAGATCTTTATATTAACATTAACAAACTATCATTTAGTTAAACAAATATAAAGCCCATTAATAGCCCATAGTCTAATTTCCACAAGTGTCGTTCTTTTGTCCAAACCCCAATTATGGTACAAAGCCCAATTACCCAATTTTAGTAATTAGCCCAACATCATGATTACTTCGTTTTAAATAAGCATAATAATAACTTAAGTACGAGACATTAATTTAAAAAGGAGAACATAGCTTACATTGATTATTTATCGCGTAGTGTTACACGGACAGAGCTCCGACTTTAAAAACCCGTAAAAATAACTTTTACATAACCCAAACTAATCTAATATACCACTAATCTATATATATATAATATATATATATATATATTTGTTTATTATTATTATTATTACACACGAAGTATTATTATTATTTTTATTATATATTTTACATGCAGAACTCGAGAGCTTTTATAGCCAGAACTGAAATTCACTGCTCCGCGAGTCGCGGCCATTTTGGCCTTCCAGCTCCGCAAGTCGCGGAGGTTCCAAAACCAGCCCACAAGTTCAAGATCCAAGGCTGCCGACGGTTTTTATTTAAATATATATAATATATAAATAATTTTTATAATTATTTATATATTATATTATATTTATATACATAGTAGACTCGTAATTTTTTTTTTCCGTTGCGTCGAGCGTTGAGAGTTGGTTCATGTACCGGTTCCGGATTTTGGAACGTCCTTGCGTACGCTGAGATATTTTGTACTTTGCGTTTCGTAACTTGTACTCTTGTCATTTTTAGACGTTCCTTATCAATAAATTGAACCTTTTTAATTGTATCTTGTACTTTTGAGCTTTTTGGACCTTTGCATCTTCAATTCGTTGTTTTCGCCTTTTGTCTTCGCACTTATTTAATATAAATGAATATTACATGAAAATGGAACAATTGCAACTGAAATCTTTACATATCGGAGGGATATTGATACTAAATATATGTTCATTTGGAGCACTATCATTTGGTCTCTGACCAAACATCCAACAATGACTCACCTGATCCGTACGATTCACTACACGAGTGACCAGTGACTCGTACGAGTCACATCTCAACCATACGTATCATCAAAATCAAAACATAAGTTCCCATCACCACTCACTTGCACGGTTCACCACACGGTTGACTACCTCAACCGTATGAGTGGAGGCTCACTCGTGCGAGTGATGAAGAACAGTAGCAACAGCTAATTATATGGGTTTCAATCCAAAAACACAACATCAAACATCAATACATACACTAAATCAACACCTACAAATATGTAATCACTATATGATAAGTGTACATCATAATTTCAACCCATAACGACACTCTAAAGCGTGTAAAACAAGGCATACACCCTAAAACCCCTTTTTCTGACCAAAATAAATTTTGATCCAGATTATTAAAAGTTTACCATTGGAAAGGATTTTTCATTACGATTCCAACGATACTTGATTCATCAAAAATGGAGTTACAGTTTGAAAGTTATGACCAAAACAAGTTTCCACAAATCTGACCATGTGCTCACACGTGTGACTGAGGTCTCACTCGTGCGAGTGAGTCCTCACATGTGTGGTTGACCCTCAAAAGTGTGGTCACTCGTACGAGTGACCTATAAAAGTGTGGGTGCTGATGAACACCTACAGCTCGCTGTTTTCACGTTTTTTTACCCCAAAACATGATTTTTACTGAATCTAATCATGAAACCACTTCAAAAACATCATATAACAACTACAGAACATATATCTAACAACAATTAACGCTAACAAACACAATTCATCAAGATTCAAGCATCAAAACTCACTTTTTCTCAAGAACACAAAAACCCAAATTACACAAGATTCAAGCATACTAACCTGGTTTGATGATTACAAAGATAATATAAATCAGTTTCTAAAGCTCCACAAACCAATTTCAAGCTTGAATCAAGTTAGGGTTTTGATGTAGGTGAAAGATGAAGAACGAGGTGTTTGGTAAATTTTCTAGAAAATGCAAGAAGTGAACTGCACTAGTCATATAAATGGGTTTTAATTCTCACACTGTGCAACACACGGGTATTTATCAGTTATCTGCTATCTTTCGTACTTCGTTAGGCGGCCCTAACGGAGTCCAAATTAAATAAATGAACCTGTTCTGTGACCCTTGTCACAAACTGGTCTCAACTAAACAACCAAATAATTATAAACATATAATTATTAAAATCACTAGTTACGCCATACCCAAGGGTACAATGGTCATTTCAACTAGGCCCAAAATGCGGGTGTTACAAATCTACCCTCCTTAAAGAGATTCCGTCCTCGGAATCTGGTAAAAGTCAAAAGTCACGGTAACAAAATCTCATAAACTATTCATCAAGCAACACATATTAACAACAATTTAAGCAATCAACTATCCTACTTCTCATCTTAACTTACTGAAACTTCCGCATGATCTTCCAAAATGTGCTTACGTTGGCCAGACGTAATACATTATCATAGATCATGTCTCCATTTCAGTTAAGAAAATCCGGGAAACCTAAATTCAAGTCATCTCTATCACTACAGCTAACACTACCTCAAAGCACCTATCACTAAACAGATTATATCATCTACATAACATACTAAACACACATTCCTGAAATCAAAAGCAATAACAAGGTTAGTCTGAACATACCAGTATTTAAGTCTTCTGATACAACATCAGTATCTGCTACCATCTGATAAGCTCTCGCTATAGCCGTAGGAGCACCTTTTCTTTTCTGTCCTACTGATGCGGTAGATCCACCAACAGACGCCGATTGTACCTCGGACCCTGCCCCGGAACCACCTCTACCCGCTGCCGGACACTGTGCTGACCTATGACCTTCTTTATGACAATTCCAACATACATTGCTTCCAAAAAAACATTGTTGAACATCACGTCCCACTATACCACACCTTAGACACCTTTTCGTACTTGGAGAACACTGTCCACTATGGTAAGATCTTCACGAGTTACACCATTCTTTCTGTACGGAACCCGACCCACTTGTACTCGAAACTTCTCTCGTACTGGACCCGGTTGACTTTCTTGATTTTGGACTGGACTGATAACTGGATTGACCTTCCGACCTCTTCCCATAAGAACCACTCCCCACTCCCGCACTCCTTGTGGCTTTAACATCACCCTCTGTCGCTTTGGCCATCTCAAAAGCTTGCGATAAAGAAGAAGCAAATCTAACCATTGACTGATACTCCAGCTTAATAATTCTAATAAAATGCTGAATTTTATCTTTCTCATACGGTACCCACTGTTGACAAAACCTTAACTTAGAGGTAAAGTCCAAAATAACATCATCAATCGTCATATCATCAGTCATTCTCATCCCCAAGAACTCGGTTTTCAATTTCTCCAAATCATATTCTGAACAATACTGCTCGCGAACCTTGGCATGAAACTACTTCCATGACACTTGACTTAGTTGTTCTTTTGATAAATGACCTGTGATGGAGTCCCACCACTCCATAGCTCGTCCCTTGAACAATCGACTAGCATATAACACTCTCAACTCTGGCTCACACTGACAAGCATCTAATGCTCTTTCCACTTCCCTGAGCCAATTTAGAGTCTCAGTCGGGTCGGTTTTACCAGTATACTTTGAAGGTTGACAATTAAAAAAGTCCTTATACGAGCACTTCTTCTTTTCAAACATCGGCGGTTGGAAGAATGGTTTCTAAAGTGGGTACATCACTTGATTCAGAAGTAGTGGATTGAACTGAGATGGTATCTGGTACTAAGGCGACACATACTGTTGTTGAGAAATGTTTCCAAACTGTGGGTAAGCACTTGGAGGAAAGCTTTGATTTATTGCTGTGGTGTTAGAATGCGATATCACTTGTTGTTCAAGCTCTTTGATCCTATCTTGAGCATCTTTCATCTAACTCTGAAGCTCTAACACTTCTTCTGATACTTCTTCTTCTGATACATGACCGTCTTCATCAGGAGCTCTAAAGGTTCTGGAGGCATTGGGGGCAGCGTCTTGATTACCTGACATATCTGCACTACCACAACATCTCACACAAACTCTTAGTAGATAACCGGTTAGTGCCTATCAACTAACACATAAAAGCTCCTACATTCACTTAACCCGTCCCCTTTGTGTTATGTTCGACAAGATCCTCTCAAGGTTTGGGAACATGACATTCAAGTACAATGTCGATGCGGCCAAACCTATGCTCTGATACCAACTTGTAACACCGTATTTTTTTTTAATTAACACAGCGGAAGTCATACTTGCAAAATGTTCCCTTATGTACACACATAAACATAATTACTACAAATTCATTTATCAATACATATTTAACAAACAACCGGTGTTACTTTAATATCCGATTTTATATAGAAAACATCAGAGTTCTAGACTTGTCGAACACAACCCAACGCGCCCATCTTCTCCCATGTCCACAAAAGCAAAAGACCTATAACCTACAAGGGGGAAGGTGGAGGGGTTAGCACGAATCTAAGTGAATGGACTAACCTAACAGCTAAAACACATAGGTACAATCACTAGAACATGCAGCAACAAATTAATCATACAGTTAATCACACAACTACTAGAACATGCAGAAACATAGCAATCTACCATTAACATACAACATAAAAGCAATACAAATACAATATCCAACAAACAATTAAATCCAAAGACCACTAAGGCATAAACACATCTTCAGCAACGGTCAATCCAAAGCAACCGTGATAACTACAAGCAATGGTCAATCAGAAGCAACCATCCGGGTAATCCGAAGCAACCCATTGAGAGACTCGGCGGCCTGGCCGGGCCAACGACCCCAGTTGATCACTCTAGAGTCTACCGAAAACTCATAACTCTGTATCACTAGTATAAGTCTTCCACACGCAACGGACGCATGATTCCGATTTTTATTAATCATACAACATCAATGAGCCCAACCTGATCAGAAGCAAGGTTGATCTCTCCCGACCTGATCAGAAGCAAGGTCGGTCCAACAAACGTGCGAGGTCATAGTCCACATCACACAACAACAAAGGTTCTAAGCATAGCAAATAGGTCAACGGTCTAGGTCATGTCACTATATACCTGAACGGCTAGATTAACCCACTCACTGAATACTAGCAAGAGAAGAACTCATAGGTCTTATATTTCTGAGTCTTCACTTCTCCTTATCACCTGGAAAAGATACAAATAAAGTCAGTAATTATATCCTGATAATATTCTATCAACAAGACAGACACAAAAACGAGATAGAAACAAAACAATCATACATGCTCAATCAACTGTACGAGTAACCCCATCACACGCACGTTTGAGAACACTCAACCGTGCGATTGACAACTCACTCGTACGTTTGGTCTCTGACCAAACATCCAACAATGACTCACCTGATCCGCACGATTCACTACACGAGTGACCAGTGACTCGTACGAGTCACATCTCAACCATACGTATCATCACAATTAAAACATAAGTTCCCATCACCACTCACTTACACGGTTCACCACACGAATGACTACCTCAACCGTACGAGTGGAGGCTCACTCGTGCGAGTGATGAAGAACAGTAGCAACAGCTAATTATATGGGTTTCAACCCAAAATCACAATATTAACCATCAATACATACACTAAATTAACACCTACAAACATGTGATCACTATATGATAAGTCTACATCATAATTTCAACCCATAACGACACTCTAAAGCGTGTAAAACAAGGCATACACCCTAAAACCCTTTTTTCTGACCAAAATAAATTTGATCCAGATTATTAAAAGTTTACCATTGGAAAGAATTTTTCATTACGATTCCAACGATACCTGATTCATCAAAAACGGAGTTACGGTTTGAAAGTTATGACCAAAACAAGTTTCCACAAATCTGACCCTGTGCTCACACGTGTGACTGAGGTCTCACTCGTGCGAGTGAGTCCTCACACGTGTGGTTGACCCTCAAAAGTGTGGCCACTCATACGAGTGACCTGTCAAAAGTGTGGGTGCTGATGAACACCTACAGCTCGCTGTTTTCGCATTTTTTGACCCCAAAACATGATTTTTACTCAATCTGATCATAAAACCACTTCAAAAACATCATATAACAACTATAGAACATATATCTAACAACAATTAACACTAACAAACACAATTCATCAAGATTCAAGCATCAAAACTCACTTTTTCTCCAGAACACAAAAACCCAAATTACACAAGATTCAAGCAATGATTCAAGCATGCTAACCTGGTTTGATGATTACAAAGATGATATAAATCAGTTTCTAAAGCTCCACAAACCAATTTCAAGCTTGGATCAAGTTAGGGTTTTGATGTAGGTGAAAGATGAAGAACGAGGTGTTTGGTGAATTTTCTAGAAAATGCAAGAAGTGAACTGCACTAGTCATATAAATGGGTTTTAATTCCCACACTGTGCAACACACGTGTATTTATCAGTTATCTGATATCTTTCGTACTTCATTAGGCGGCCCCAACGGAGTCCACATTAAACAAATGAACCTGTTCTGTGACCCTTGTCACAAACTGGTCTCAACTAAACAACCAAATAATTATAAATATATAATTATTAAAATCACTAATTATGTCATACCAAAGGGTACAATGGTCATTTCAACTAGGCCCAAAACGCGGGTGTTACAAATCTATCCTCCTTAAAGAGATTCCGTCCTCGGAATCTGGTCAAAGTCAAAAGTCACGGTAACAAAATCTCATCAACTATTCATCAAGCAACACATATTAACAACAATTTAAGCAATCAACTATCCTACTTCTCATCTTAACTTACTGAAACTTCCGCATGATCTACCAAAATGTGCTTACGTTGGCCAGATATAATACATTATCATAGATCATGTCTCCATTTCAGTTAAGAAAATCCGAGAAACCTAAATTCAAGTCATCTCTATCACTACAGCTAACACTACCTCAAAGCACCTATCACTAAATAGATTATATCATCTACAAAACATACTAAACACACATTCCTGAAATCAAAAGCAATAACAAGGTTAGTCTGAACATACTAGTATTTAAGTCTTCTGATACAACATCAGTATCTGCTACCATCTGATAAGCTCTAGCTATAGCCGTAGGAGCACCTTTTCTTTTCTGTCCTACTGATGCAGTAGATCCACCAATAGACGCTGATTGTACCTCGGACCCTGCCCCGGAACCATCTCTACCCGCTGCCGGACACTTTGCTGACCTATGACCTTCTTTATGACAATTCCAACATACATTGCTTCCAAAAGAACATTGTTGAACATCATGCCCACTATACCACACCTTAGACACCTTTTCGTACTTGGAGAACACTGTCCACTATGGTAAGATCTGCACGAGTTACACCATTCTTTCTGTACGAAACCCGACCCACTTCTACTCGAAACTTCTCTCGTACTGGACCCGGTTGACTTTCTTGATTTTGGACTGGACTGATAACTGGATTGACCTTCCGACCTCTTCCCATAAGAACCACTCCCCACTCCCGCACTCCTTGCGACTTTAACATCACCCTCTGTCGCTTTGGCCATCTCAAAAGCTTGCCATAAAGAAGAAGCAAATCTAACCATTGACCGATACTTCGGCTTAATAATTCTAATAAAATGCTGAATTTTATCTTTCTCATACGGTACCCACTGTTGGCAAAACCTTAATTTAGAGGTAAAGTCCAAAATAACATCATCAATCGTCATATCATCGGTCATTCTCATCCCCAAGAACTCGGTTTTCAATTTCTCCAAATCATATTCTGAACAATACTGCTCGCGAACCTTGGCATGAAATTGCTTCCATGACACTTCACTTAGTTGTTCTTTTGATAAATGACCTGTGATGGAGTCCCACCACTCCATAGCTCGTCCCTTGAACAATCGTGTAGCATATAACACTCTCAACTCTGGCTCGCACTGACAAGCATCTAATGCTCTTTCCACTTCCCTGAGCCAATTTAGAGTCTCAGTCGGGTCGGTTTTACCAGTATACTCTGAAGGTTGACAATTAAGAAAGTCCTTATACGAGCACTTCTTCTTTTCAAACATCGGTGGTTGGAAGAATGGTGTCTGAAGCGGGTACATCACATGATTCGGAAGTAGTGGATTGAACTAAGATGGTATCTGGTACTGAGGTGGCACATACTGTTGTTAAGAAATGTTTCCAAACTGTGGGTAAGCACTTGGAGGAAAGCTTTGATTTATTGTTGTGGTGTTAGAATGCGATATCACTTGTTGTTCAAGCTCTTTGATCCTATCTTGAGCATCTTTCAACTGACTCTGAAGCTCTAACACTTCTTCTGATACTTCTTCTTCTGATACATGACTGTCTTCATCAGGAGCTCTAAAGGTTCCGGAGACATTGGGGGCGGCGTCTTAATTACCTGACATATCTGCACTACCACAACATCTCACACAAACTCTTAGTAGATAACCGGTTAGTGCCTATCAACTAACACATAAAAGCTCCTACATTCACTTAACCCGATCCCTTTGTGTTATGTTCGACAAGATCCTCTCAAGGTTTGGGAACATGACATTCAAGTACAATGTCGATGCGGCCAAACCTATGCTCTGATACCAACTTGTAACACCGTACTTTTTTTTAATTAACACAGCGGAAGTCTTACTTACAAAACGTTCCCTTATGTACACACATAAACATAATTACTACAAATTCATTTATCAATACATATTTAACAAACAACCGGTGTTACTTAAATATCCGATTTTATATAGAAAACATCAGAGTTCTAGACTTGTCGAACACAACCCAACGCGTCCATCTTCTCCCATGTCCACAAAAGCAAAAGACCTATAACCTGCAAGGGGGAAGGTGGAGGGGTTAGCACGAAGCTAAGTGGATGGACTAATCTAACAGCTAAAACACATAGGTACAATCACTAGAACATGCAGCAACAAATTAATCAGACAGTTAATCACACAACTACTAGAACATGCAGAAACATAGCAATCTACCATTAACATACAACATAAAAGTAATACAAATACAATATCCAACAAACAATTAAATCCAAAGACCACTAAGGCATAAACACATCTTCAGCAACGATCAATCCAAAGCAACCGTGATAACTACAAGCAATGGTCAATCAGAAGCAACCATCCGGGTAATCCGAAGCAACCCATTGAGAGACTCGGCGGCCTGGCCGGGCCAACGACCCCAGTTGATCACTCTAGAGTCTACCAAAAACTCATAACTCTGTATCACTAGTATAAGTCTTCCACACGCGATGGACGCGTGATTCCGACTTATATTAATCATACAACATCAATGAGCCCAACCTGATCAGAAGCAAGGTTGATCTCTCCCGACCTTATCAGAAGCAAGGTCGGTCCAACAAACGCGCGAGGTCATAGTCCACATCACACAACAACAAAGGTTCTAAGCATAGCAACTAGGTCAATGGTCTAGGTCATGTCACTAAATGCCTTAACAGCTAGATTAACCCACTCACCGAATACCAAGACGAGAAGAACTCAGAGGTCTTATATTTCTGAGTCTTCACTTCTCCTTATCACCTGGAAAAGACACAAATAAAGTCAATAATTATATCCTGATAATATTCTATCAACAAGACAGACATAAAAACGAGATAGAAATAAAACAATCATACATGCTCAATCAACCGTACGAGTAACCCCATCACACGCACGTTTGAGAACACTCAACCGTGCGGTTGACAACTCACTCGTACGTTTGGTCTCTGACCAAACATCCAACAATGACTCACCTGATCCGTACGATTCACTACACGAGTGACCAGTGACTCGTACGAGTAACATCTCAACCATACATATCATTACAATCAAAACATAAGTTCCCATCACCACTCACTCGCACGGTTCACCACACGGTTGACTACCTCAACCGTACGAGTGGAGGCTCACTCGTGCGAGTGATGAAGAACAGTAGCAACAACTAATTATATGGGTTTAAACCCAAAATCACAACATCAAACATCAATACATACACTAAATCAACACTTACAAACATGTAATCACTATATGATAAGTTAACATCATAATTTCAACCCATAACGACCCTCTAAAGCGTGTAAAACAAGGCATACACCCTAAAACCCATTTTTCTGACCAAAATAAAGTTCGATCCAGATTATTAAAAGTTTACCATTGGAAAGAATTTTTTATTACGATTCCAACGATAATTGATTCATCAAAAACGGAGTTACGGTTTGAAAGTTATGACCAAAACAAGTTTCCACAAATCTGACCTTGTGCTCACACGTGTGACTGAGGTCTCACTCGTGTGAGTGAGTCCTCACACGTGTGGTTGACCCTCAAAAGTGTGGTCACTCGTACGAGTGACCTGTCAAAAATGTGGGTGCTGATGAACACCTACAGCTCGCTGTTTTCGCGTTTTTTGACCCCAAAACATGATTTTTACTCAATCTGATCATGAAACCACTTCAAAAACATCATATAACAACTATAGAACATATCTAACAACAATTAACACTAACAAACACAATTTATCAAGATTCAAGCATCAAAACTCACTTTTTCTCAAGAACACAAAAACCCAAATTACACAAGATTCAAGCAATGATTCAAGCATGCTAACCTGGTTTGATGATTACAAAGATGATATAAATCAGTTTCTAAAGCTCCACAAACCAATTTCAAGCTTGGATCAAGTTAGGGTTTTGATGTAGGTGAAAGATGAAGAACGAGGTGTTTGGTGAATTTTCTAGAAAATGCAAGAAATGAACTGCACTAGTCATATAAATGGGTTTTAATTCCCACACTGTGCAACACACGGGTATTTATCAGTTATCTGATATCTTTTATACTTCGTTAGGCAGCCCTAACGGAGTCCAAATTAAACAAATGAACCCGTTCTGTGACCCTTGTCTCAAACTGGTCTCAACTAAACAACCAAATAATTATAAACATATAATTATTAAAATCACTAATTACGCCATACCCAAGGGTACAATGGTCATTTCAACTAGGCCCAAAATGCGGGTGTTACATGTTACATACAGGATTTGATTCAAAAGAGATTGATGGGGACTGGTAGTGAAAGTGATGGTCTGTATTTTTTTCATGATTGTTTGAATGGTAAGCAGATTAGTTCTAATATGTCTGTGCATAATATGTCTAAACATAAAATTTGGCATTTTAGACTTAGTCATCCTGCAGATCAAGTCTTGTCCTTTTTAGGAGAAAATCTTGGTTTTAATAAAGTTAACAGTAGTGATCCTTGTGACATATGTCATCTTGCTAAGCAAACTAGAGAACCTTTTCCTTTAAGTGATCATAAAACTAAGAAAGTTAGTGAAATCATACATTTAGACACATGGGGTCCTTACAGGGTTAAAAGTAAAGATGGGCATAAATATTTTTTAACTATTGTTGATGATTACTCAAGAGCTGTGTGGACCTATTTGCTAAAAACTAAAGAAGAAGTTTTTGAAAACTTTGAAAGTTTTTATTATTTACTTTCAAATCAATTTGATGTTAAAATAAAAACTATTAGAAGTGACAACGGAACTGAATTCTTAAATAATAAAATGCTTCAATTTATTAAATCCAAAGGCATTGTTCATCAAACCTCTTGTGCATACACGCCTCAGCAAAATGGTATTGCTGAAAGAAAACATAGGCATTTATTAAATGTTGCTAGGGCTCTAATGTTTCAAGGTGCAATTCCTTTGTATTTGTGGTCTGAATGTGTACTAACTGCTACTTATATCATAAACAGGCTTCCATCTTATGTTCTATCTGGAAAGTGTCCCTATGAGTTAATATATAACAAAAGTCCAAATCTCTCCCACTTAAAAACATTTGGATGTCTTTGTTTTGCAACTGTTTTAAACAATCATGATAAATTTTCTAACAGATCTGTTAAATGTGTTTTTATGGATTATTCAAGTTTTAAAAAAGGATATAAACTGTTTTCACTTGAAGATAAATGTTTTATTTTTTCAAGGGATGTAAAATTTTATTTTTCCTTTCAAACTTGATTCTGTGTACAAAACTGTTATTGATGAAAAGGAGTTAAACACTGTTAATTTTTTTTTATTCCTTTGACTATGATTTTCAAAAAACTGAATTTTTTACTAATAAAAATAATGTAAGTCCCAAAGATGAAGGGAGAGATAATACTGAGGATGAAGGCAATCATGTCTCACCAAGTAACACCTCTAACAGGTTACTTGGTGATGGTGTACCTGCAACTTCCAATGCTGAAAGTATTGTGACAGATTCTATCCTGAGGGCACTTTTGAAACTGAAACTGAAATAGTAACTCATAATAGTCCTGACCAGGTCTTAAGAAGGTCAAGTAGACAAATTAATTTACCATCAAAATATAAAGATTTTATCTTAACTGGTAATGTCAAATACGATTTAAATAAATACTTGAATTATTCAAAATTGGGCTCAGAAAACTATTGTTTTGTTACTAGTTTAAACAAAGGTCATGAACCTAAGTCTTATAAGAAAGCTTTCCAAGATCCAAAATGGGTGGAAGCCATGAATGAGGAAATGGAAGCTTTAAACAGAAATAACACCTGGATTATTACTGATTTACCTGCTGGTAGAAAGCCAATAGGATGTAAATGGGTTTATAGAATTAAGTATAAGTCCACAGGTGATATTGATAGATATAAGGCCAGACTTGTTGCTAAAGGTTACAATTAAAGAGAAGGTATAGACTTTGATGAAACTTTCTCTCCTGTTGTAAAAATGGTTACTGTTAGGATTATTATTACGGTTGCATTGCAGAATAATTGACTTTGTGTCAAATTGATATTAATAATGCTTTCTTATATGGTGACTTAACTGAAGAAGTTTATATGTCTTTACCCGATGGTTACTTTGATAAAAATGATAAAAGAGTTTGTAAACTTGTTAAGTCATTATATGGTTTGAAACAAGCTCCTAGAAAATGGAATGAAAAGTTTTACGATGCCTTGTTTGAATATAGTTTTGTGCAAAGTATAAATGACTATTCATTGTTCACAAAATGTGATGATATTAATTGTTTATACTTGCTTGTTTATGTTGATGATATAATTATAACTGGAAGTTCTAATGACTGTGTTGAAAATTGTAATAGTTTTTTAAAAACAAAATTCAATATAAAGATTTGGGAAAATTAAAGTATTTTCTTGGGATTGAATTACTTGAGAATAATGATTCATGTATTTTGTCTCAAAGAAAGTATTGTCTTGAGGTTATTGATGAATTTGGTTTACTTGCTAGTAAACTAGATGTAACTCCTATGGAAACTAGAATGAACTTTTCTAATATTGAAGAACATAGTGTGTGACGATCGCTCCAAATTCATATGGACGAACACGTCATTATCTGGTCCCATTGCGAGGTATTTGACCTCTATATGATAATTTTTGTAAACATTGCATTCGTTTTGAAAAGGTATACCATAAATGAATATTTAAATTCAAAGGTTTTCGACATCTGATGATTTCTACATATAGACAATCACCGTATATAATAGTTTACAATAGTACTTCCGTTGACAATGCAGTCAAAATAAGGTACATGGTGAAGATTTGGTGAATGCAACGTTTTCTTGAAAAATATGCCATGTAAGACTCCATGCACATAGCTTGTCTATCATATAAGCAAATAGCGGAAGACTTCTAGGGAACCTGAGAATAAACATGCTAACAAGTGTCAACACAAAGGTTGGTGAGTTCATAGTTTTAGTGTTGCGCATAAATCCGTTTATAAAAGTGGATCACAAGATTTCAGTTGTTTCATTCAGAAATGTTTATCAATAGATTCTACATAACAGAGCACCCTGGTAACTAAGCTTTAACATTATAATGATAAATACCCCATTCGTTTTAATACACGCAAACCAACATGTCCTAAACTCAAATAACACACGTCCGTTAAAAGGCTAGTGCTCTAGCTCGGACGGGGATGTCAAGCCCTATGGATCCATATACTGTTATTCGCGCCCACCAGTCCATATCCTATGTACTGGCAGCTACTAGTTACCAAAGCTAAGGGATTTTCGGTTCAAACTCAGTGTAGAATTAAGTATGTACTTGTATCCATTGCGTTTAAAATAAATTGCATGTATTCTCAGCCCAAAAATATATATTACAAAAGCAATTAAAAAGGGAGCAATGAAACTCACCTTAGCAGTACATAAAGTTGTTCACCAAAACGTGACCGAAACTCGGAATATCAAATAACCGTAGATCTCAACCTAGAGAACATATGTTGATCAATAAATGTCTATCAAGCTAGGTATGGTCATAGTGTATCACAATCCTAATGCTCGAGATCGACATACAAAAGTTATCCAAAATCGTTTCAAAAAGTCAATTTTGACAATAGTTCAACAAAACGAGACATACCTTATATAAGGATTCATTTACTCGGTTGGTAATATTCAAAAATCCAATTTATCAATCTTACAAACAAGTTGTTTTAAATATTAATTGCAGATTCAAAAGTAATTCCAATTAACGTCAATCATAATTCACTTGATCGTATCTTTTAATCCATTCATCGAAACTATTCGATATCTAAATGAAAAGTTATTGATTTTTCGCCAGCTTTCCAAAAACATGTATATCATATACCTTTTACCAGTAATATATGTATTTAATTCGTGATTTATTATAAACTGTTTAACGACAAAATTTAACATACAAACATGTATAAATATATATATACTCGAGCACTAGACATGTATACGCTATTAATTCATAAAAGATAAAATATAAATGCTTACGTATCAATATTGTGATTCAATATTTCAGAAAAGTACGTAGACGTAACGGAGATGATAAACACTAGGTTTGACTTTACGAGCATAACCCTCGAATAATACCCATAACCTCCTTAGTAATAACCCATAATTTTCTCAGCTTTATCCCGTATGAAAACCCATTTTAAAAGTGACACGCTCATGACCTCGTCGTAGTATTTTATGTATAATACTAATTAATAATAATCATAAGATTATTAATAATAATATTAATAATAATAATAATAATAATAATAATAATAATAATAATAATAATAATAATATAATAATAATAATAATAATAATATAAATAATAATAATAATAATAATAATAATAATAATAATAATAATAATAATAACATAAGTAGAGAGGATAGAGAGAAAGATGGATAAATTCGGCCAGAAAACATCGAGCTTTATAGTACTTGGCCTGAAAATCAACCCCATGCGAGTGCATGGGATTTTAGTGCAAATCTCATGCACTTGCATGAGCTCATGCACTTGCATGGGTTTTATGCCTATTTCCCATGCGATCGCATGGCCGTCAGATCCAGCTCACATATTTTTTTATTTTCTTGTTTGTTGACATAATTAAATATAATATATATAATTTAAATAATTAATTATATATTATATTAAATTCATGTGCATAGTTAACTTGTAATTTTTGTTCCGATGACTCGTACGTTGTCACTCGACTTATGTCCCGGTTCCGGTTTCTTGAACGCATTTTCGTACGCTTAGAAAACTCGCAATTTACGTTTTGTGACTCGTACCTTTGTCAAAATATAGCCTTAAATTATCCATAAACTATACCACTCAAAGTATATCTTAATCTTTCGAGTGTTTTGGTCATTTACTTCTATAAATCATTGTCTCGTTATTTATTAATATAATAATATTTATCAAACGTTTCATAACCAAGTTACTATCTATTCTCAATATTTATAAACATGTTTTAAAATACATATCGCAAGTTATTAATATAATTAATTCTTAACAATTAATATTCTAATTATTGTATGTGTCCAAATTACGTTATTTAAACAAACACTTTATCATTTATTCCGAATACCGTTAAAAAGGAATAATTTCTCAAATCAGTGTGGTCCTCACAACAGAGACCCGTAACAATATCATAATCATTAAGAGACTTAATAAATATCTTTTAATTCAATCGTTTGGCATTATCTTTTAACTCCGTAGTTAAATATATCAATCAGATAATCAAACCAATAAGTTTAATGCACAGTATCATATACTCAACACTTTGTTACGTTTTCAAGTTATAGTATATGTATCTATTTACATATAATTGTTTGCGAATCATTGAGAACAATTGAATAGTTCAAAATTTTGAGATTCAACTTCATAGACTTTGCTTATCGTGTCAGAAACGTTAATCATACAAGATTAAGTTTAAATTTGATCAGAATTTTCCGGGTCATCACAGTACCTACCCGTTAAAGAAATTTCGTCCCGAAATTTGAGTGAGGTCGTCATGGCTAACAATAAAAATGTTTTCATGATGAATATGAGTCGATAAATAGAGTTTTTTCACCGTTGAATAATATGGATAAAACAATCCGATTACTCGAAGCGTATGAGGGAAATTATTGTAATGGAATGAAATGAAGAATAGAGATGCGTCTTATCTCTTGACGTAGTAAGGATTGATTTCCGGAATTTAAGGAATAGAAAATCTTCATAATCTAAATAAGATTTGATTCTTCGAAATTTAAGGAAATTAGGATTTTCTTTGATTAAATGCGTAATCTGTCTCGATTGCTATGTCTGATATTTCGCTATAAATTGACCTCTTCCGTTTCATTTATTTTCACCACTCCTATAATCTTCTCCCTTATTTCATACTTCCAAAAGATTGTGAAATGCTTCATCCAGTTCTGATTCTTGATATACTCCTAACCTTCATATCTGTCATCCTTCTCTTTCATTTACCACCGGAGGATTTTATTTACTTTTACTTTTATCTTGGGGTTATAGTGTTATTAATTTTCCCGTGTCTTTACGTTGCAATACGTATTGATATACACGGTTTGTAAATTTTCAGGGTTGTTATTGGGCTTTATATTCTCCATTATATTTAGGGGCTTCATGTTTTCGTTTTCTCTTCCCGACTTCAAGTCAAGCGAATAATGGTTCAGAATTCTTAGGTATGGAGTTTCGAATGATCATAATATACAAAGTAGAAAGGAAAGGTAATAGCACAATTTGATTTGTTAAATTACCAGAATATCTGGAAAAGACCGAATCATCAAGAAATATATTTTATTGATATATTTAGAGATTTTATAGAATGAAAGAGTTATGTAACATGGTTCATGATGAGGGTGGGATCTGTGAACCTTTATCGCGTTACATTAGAAACTCAGCATGACTTACTGTAATATAATCACGTTGATCAAGTGTCATTATATTATACTAACTCATGCTTCAGTTCCCAACATTACTTCAAAACATCCATTTTTTGAATTTTTCAGATTTTAAAAACTAAAATAGTTTCTTTTATGATGTAACACAGATAGCGCGAGAAGATAAATGATTTCAGGTAAGAATAGTTATGAAAATATTTTCAGAAATATCGAGGATATTTATAATGAAAGATATGATGATATCTTAGAATATTTAAGATAAGATGATGATGAAGAATATTATCCGTAAAGGTTTTAGAGTAAGGAGCAAGATATTTACTAAGGATTTCAGCAGACACTGAATCATTTGGATTCTTTGAAGGCAGGTTCAGTCTTTGTGATTTATCCACAGCCTCCTTCATACTTTGCTCAATCCATTTTTCAGTTCCAAAACCTTCTCTTTTTCTTAGCTTTACCACCATACTATTTTTTATCATCAAACTTTTGACTGTTAAAGTCGTTTACAGTTTTTGCTGCTTCATCAGCATTGTTCCAATTTCAGAGAACTAGTTCATAGTTTGGGATGTTTTTCAAAAACTTCACATTCGAAGTATGTAAATCCAGGAGGTAGATGTTATATGTACACATATAACTGTTGGAGTAGACGTGCTGCAAAATTTCAAAATACAGATTGCTAGTTCCCGATAATTCGTATGACAATTCTCGTTACAAGATGTAGATGAGTAAATGATAGGGTTTCAATGAGTATAAAGATTTTTCGGAAGGTCAAAGATCAGTGAAGTTATTGGTAAATTTACTGCTAATGTAGTGGAACATAAAAGGTTCCCCAGTAACAAAAACGTATATGCCAAAGTTACAAGTTTGAAAGGTCATCGTTGACTGGTTGAATGGTTGATAATACTGGATACATTGAAAAGGAATTGCAAGGTTATTTTCGGTAAAAAATAATGCTAAAGGATCTTGCACAGTTTTGAAATCAAAGTATAGCTTTGAAAGATGTAGAGATCTAAGAATGATGTCACCGGTTCAGAGTTATGACTTGGATTCTAATCCGTCCATATCAGAATATGTAATTGAATTTGTATGAAAATGATTGTATATCGTTGTGAGCATTGTTAATAATTTTGAATCAAAATTGAAGAATGTACAGTGTAACATATTAATTGTGAACTTATATATTTCCCGAGTATTACCTACCCGTTAAAGATTTCACAATTAATATTTTATACAAAAGAATTTTCATTACAGTCTTTATGAAAATATATTTATGTATATTTCTTCAGATGTAATACAGATTTAATGAGTTAATATCATATTAAGCTCATTTGATTTTTGACTTGAATTAGAAATGAATAATCTCTAAAACATTAGAGATTACATAATCTTCGTGGAGTATTTTACTAATGAAATCAATACTTCATTATTTATTCTTATTGATATTCCTTGGTGAAGGATGTTGGTGTTCGTGGAATTATTGTGAACCTTACAAGGCACAAATGATATTTTCTGGAAAGTTTTGAGTATATCGAAAATGAAAATGTAAAATCGATTATGTAATTGAATAATACACTTGGTTTATTAGGAAATGGAATTCATTGAGTTAAAACAGAGATTTGTAGTTAACGATGGTTAAGTTGTTAACGAATGATGTACATTATAGCATATTAGTAATATGAATTAACCGAGTAGTATCTACCCCTTAAAATTCACACATAATAGCTTAGTACGAAAAGATTCATGATGGTTCTAAAATTTATATATATAAGATATACATATAAATTCTTTAGAGGAATTGAGTTAATACTTCATAACTCATTGATACAATATACTCGTTGTTGACTCGTAATGATGTCCACGGTGCTTTCTTGAACTGGCGGAGCTTGTGATGTAGCAGATGCTGCTGATGGTGACGATGTAGACGGTACTGACGATGCTGATGATGCTGACGGTACTGTTGATGTTGTGATATAACAAGTCTAGCTTGTAAATCATACACCATTCCGATCAGGGTTTCTACTCTATCTATTTTATGGTTAAGGCTAAAATAGATAATCTCTAAACTTTAGAAATTACATAATCGCTATAGAATGTTTCTCCGATGAAGTTATGAATCAATACTTCATCGTTTATTGTTGTTGGTACTCCTTGGTACCTATGGTGTGTATGATGTTGATATCCGAGATACAGATTGTGATGTTGAGGCATGTGATAGGGATGTTGTTGGTGGTGGTAATGGTACTGTTGGTGTTGATGATGGTACTGGTTATGCTGCTGGTGCTACTGCGGGTGTTCGTAACCCTTGCACCATATTCTCCAAAGCCACTACCCGAGCACGAAGCTCGTTGACTTCTTCCATTATACTGGGATGATCGGTGGTTCGGACGATCAGATAAATAAGATTTAGAATATGGGATAGTATATAATCGTGACGAGACACTCTGGAAATGAGAGAGAAAATGGTGTCTCGGACAGGTTCGCCTGTAAGTGCTTCAGGTTCTTCGCCAAGAGGGCAATGTGGTGGATGGAAGGGATCACCTTCTTCTTCTCTCCAATGACTAAGTAGGCTACGAACCCATCCCCAATTCATCCAGAATAGATGATGGCTAATTGGTTGATCCATTCCGGTTACGCTATTTTCAGAGCTCGAGTGAAAATCCATATCGGAATAGCTGTCGGAATCTGAGGAAAATGAACTAGATGCGGAATTCATCTTACACGATTAGATAAAGGATTTTTGGTATGAAATGATTTTTGGGTATCGGATGATATTCTAATTACATAGAATACCAATATATAGTACAAAGGATCTCGCAAATTACGGAGAAATTTTCAAAAGCTGTCAGGTAAAGTTGACAGTAACAGATATGCTAAGATATGAAATTTGGTCTATACACTATCTATGCAATTAATGCAATAAGACACGTTTAGACTTAAGATGATAGACATGTAATTTCTGATAAGAAATGATAAGCAAAACTTTTGACATGCAGACACAGTCGAAGTCCAGACTTACTAATGCATCTTAACAACTATCAGTTAGACACACTCATGCAAGACCTGGTTCACTAGGACCAACGCTCTGATACCAACTGTGACGATTGCTCCAAATCCATATGGACGAACACGTCATTATCTGGTCCCATTGCGAGGTATTTGACATTTATATGATACGTTTTGTAAACATTGCATTCGTTTTGAAAAGGTATAGCATAAATGAATATTTAAATTCAAAGGTTTTCGACATCTGATGATTTCTACATATAGACAATCACCGTATATAATAGTTTACAATAGTACTTCCGTTGACAATGCAGTCAAAATAAGGTACATGGTGAAGATTTGGTGAATGCAACGTTTTCTTGAAAAATATGCCATGTAAGACTCCATGCACATAGCTTGTCTATCATATAAGCAAATAGCGGAAGACTTCTAGGGAACCTGAGAATAAACATGCTAACAAGTGTCAACACAAAGGTTGGTGAGTTCATAGTTTTAGTGTTGCGCATAAATCCGTTTATAAAAGTGGATCACAAGATTTCAGTTGTTTCATTCAGAAATGTTTATCAATAGATTCTACATAACAGAGCACCCTGGTAACTAAGCTTTAACATTATAATGATAAATACCCCATTCGTTTTAATACACGCAAACCAACGTGTTCTAAACTCAAATAACACACGTCCGTTAAAAGGCTAGTGCTCTAGCTCGGACGGGGATGTCAAGCCCTATGGATCCATATACTGTTATTCGCGCCCACCAGTCCATATCCTATGTACTGGCAGCTACTAGTTACCAAAGCTAAGGGATTTTCGGTTCAAACTCAGTGTAGAATTAAGTATGTACTTGTATCCATTGCGTTTAAAATAAATTGCATGTATTCTCAGCCCAAAAATATATATTACAAAAGCAATTAAAAAGGGAGCAATGAAACTCACCTTAGTAGCACATAAAGTTGTTCACCAAAACGTGACCGAAACTCGGAATATCAAATAACCGTAGATCTCAACCTAGAGAACATATATTGGTCAATAAATGTCTATCAAGCTAGGTCTGGTCATAGTGTATCACAATCCTAATGCTCGAGATCGACATACAAAAGTTATCCAAAGTCGTTTCAAAAAGTCAATTTTGACAATAGTTCAACAAAACGAGACATACCTTATATAAGGATTCATTTACTCGGTTGGTAATATTCAAAAATCCAATTTATCAATCTTACAAACAAGTTGTTTTAAATATTAATTGCAGATTCAAAAGTAATTCCAATTAACGTCAATCATAATTCACTTGATCGTATCTTTTAATCCATTCATCGAAACTATTCGATATCTAAATGAAAAGTTATTGATTTTTCGCCAGCTTTCCAAAAACATGTATATCATATACCTTTTACCAGTAATATATGTATTTAATTCGTGATTTATTATAAACTGTTTAACGACAAAATTTAACATACAAACATGTATAAATATATATATATATTCGAGCACTAGACATGTATACACTATTAATTCATAAAAGATAAAATATAAATGCTTACGTATCAATATTGTGATTCAATATTTCAGAAAAGTACGTAGACGTAATGGAGATGATAAACACTAGGTTTGACTTTACGAGCATAACCCTCGAATAATACCCATAACCTCCTTAGTAATAACCCATAATTTTCTTAGCTTTATCCCGTATGAAAACCCATTTTAAAAGTGACACGCTCATGACCTCGTCGTAGTATTTTATGTATAATACTAATTAATAATAATCATAAGATTATTAATAATAATATTAATTTTAATAATAATAATAATAATAATAATAATAATATAAATAATAATATAAATAATAATAATAATAATAATAATAATAATAACAACATAAGTAGAGAGGATAGAGAGAAAGATGGATAAATTCGGCCAGAAAACATCGAGCTTTATAGTACTTGGCCTGAAAATCAACCCCATGCGAGTGCATGGGATTTTAGTGCAAATCTCATGCACTTGCATGAGCTCATGCACTTGCATGGGTTTTATGCCTATTTCCCATGCGATCGCATGGCCGTCAGATCCAGCTCACATATTTTTTTGTTTTCTTGTTTGTCGACATAATTAAATATAATATATATAATTTAAATAATTAATTATATATTATATTAAATTCATGTGCATAGTTGACTTGTAATTTTCATTCCGATGACTCGTACGTTGTCACTCGACTTATGTTCCGGTTCCGGTTTCTCGAACGCATTTTCGTACGCTTAGAAAACTCGCAATTTACGTTTTGTGACTCGTACCTTTGTCAAAATATAGCCTTAAATTATCCATAAACTATACCACTCAAAGTATATCTTAATCTTTCAAGTGTTTTGGTCATTTACTTCTATAAATCATTATCTCGTTATTTATTAATATAATAATATTTATCAAACGTTTCATAACCAAGTTAATATCTATTCTCAATATTTATAAAAATGTTTTAAAATACATATCGCAAGTTATTCATATAATTAATTCTTAACAATTAATATTCTAATTATTGTATGTGTCCAAATTACGTTATTTAAACAAACACTTTATCATTTATTCCGAATACCGTTAAAAAAGAATAATTTCTCAAATCAGTGTGGTCCTCACAACAGAGACCTGTAACAATATCATAATCATTAAGAGACTTAATAAATATCTTTTAATTCAATCGTTTGGCATTATCTTTTAACTCCGTAGTTAAATATATCAATCATATAATTAAACCAATAAGTTTAATGCACAGTATCATATACTCAACACTTTGTTACGTTTTCAAGTTATAGTATATGTATCTATTTACATATAATTGTTTGCGAATCGTTGAGAACAATTGAATAGTTCAAAATTTTGAGATTCAACTTCATAGACTTTGCTTATCGTGTCGGAAACGTTAATCATACAAGATTAAGTTTAAATTTGATCAGAATTTTCCGGGTCATCACATAGTGATTCAGATTTTCCATTGGAAAATATTGGAAAATATCAAAAGTTGATTGGAAAACTGATTTATATTACTTTGATTAGACCTGATATTGCATATTATGTTCACTGTTTGAGTCCATTTATGCATGCTCCTTTAAATTCTCATCTTAAAGCTGCTTTTAGAGTGTTGAGGTATTTAAAAGGTTCACCTGGTACATGTATCTCTACCTCTAAAGGTAATAACTTTGAATTATCTGCATATGTTGATTCTGATTTTGCAAAAGGGTATATGTTAATGAAGTCTGTTACTGGTTATTGTGTTTTCCTTGGAAATTCTTTAGATTTCTGGAAAAGTAAAAAGTAGTCTACAATTTCTAGATCTTCTGCAGAAGCAGAATATAGAGCATTTGCTTCAGTTTCATGTGAAATTATCTCGATTTTAAAAATTCTTACAGACTTGAATATTAAAACAAAATTACCTGCAAAAGTTTTTTGTGATAATAAGTCTGCTTTACAGATAGCCAGAAACCCTATTTTTCATGAAAAAACTAAACACTTTGAAATTGATCTTCACTTTGTTAGGGATAAAATTGTGTTGGGTATTATTCAACCTGAACAGATTTCATCTAGTGAGAATATTTTTGATATTTTCACAAAAGATTTGGGAGGATCACAACATAAATTGTTATGTGATAAGCTTACTTTGACTAATGTTTTCCATGTTTAGTTTGAAAAAGGGGGGGGGGGGGGGGGGGGGGGTACTGAAATTATATGTTTACAAACTAAACATGCTTTTCTTGTTTATGTCTTCTATTTACTTCTGGGTTAAGTAATGTGCAGGGGTCTTGTAGTCATTATTTCAAAATTGGTTTTGGGGTTGAATCTTGAAAAGAGAAACTTTTGTGCTAAACCTGAAATGAAGACTTGAAGACTTGGAGGACCTGAATGCAATTTATCTAATTTATATATATTTAATTTATTTCTTTTAATTTATTCATTCTATTTTTTCATCTATAATCGATATCTCTCTCTCTAAATTTGGGGTTTACTGTTTTGATTTGATTTGTGGGTGATAACAAGATCAAACTGTATTGATCTTGTTAAGAGTGAATCATTGTGTAATTGAGTGAACTGGATCTTTTGTTTTCTTTGTTTAATTTGATTAAACTCTTGTGATTAGAGGTTTTATCCTTCTGTAATTGAAGGATTATATCTTGTGATTCTTCTACTGTTTTGTTCAGAACTTTTCTAACGACAACTCTAAAAAAGTGTGGATCTTAATATAGGTAGGGAGGAGCTCTTGCCCCTAAAAATTTGAGTAAGTAACGAGGATTTGTAGCCATTTAAGTTATGGATATTTGAGCTTTTAAATTAACTAAATGGAGTCCGTACGAAGGAGATATCGCTAAGATTGTGAAGGCTCGTAGAATTTGCAAGTTATCATCGTTTTGGTCATATATTATTCATACGGACTCATATTTAGTTGATATCACAAAAGCGTTCCGTCTTTTAAATTGCTTGTACGTTGAAAATAGTCAATTATTTTATGAAAAATAACTTCTTTCAACTGTTTAGTGAACTATTATTTTTTACATATTTTTAATTAATAGTGGCTTTAAAGGTTATTTTCAAAAAAACTTCATAACATTAACGCATATTGTAGCTCTTCAATGTCATTTAAAGGGCAAGGTTGCAACAAATGTCAGATGAAAGTCTCATTTTCCGTCCTATACGTCCTAAAAGCACAAATGACCCTATAGAAAAAGGTTATGAGTTCGATCCTAAGAGATACCCCTGATTTCTTTAAACTAATTGAACACTAATTGTGGTGGTATATATTGACCCTGTAAGGAGGTTTTATCAGTCTGCTCGATGGGATGAAGGCTCGACCACATGCCCATATGGATTGTGGTTCGATGTCCCGTGGTTAGCGGTTCGGGTTTCCGTCCTAATTTGTGTGTGAGTGACAAATGAGAGTATTCGATGTCAAAATTGCAGTTATAAAAAAAGCACAAATGACAAGTTCTTACTTCGAATTGCATGTATTTACCATCAGAAATGATTTATTGTCAAACACTTTCTTACTAATCATTCTATTCGTTAAAATAATGACACATAAAGAATCAAGAATCACGATGTACATAAATTATTTCGTTATAACATATGTAAAAAACCTTCTCTCCAACCTTTTCAAACTATAACCTTAATTTTTAAAGCTTCCGCCACTCAAGCTCTCATTTCTCTGGCCTCCGGTCACCTCTTTATGATCCTCCCTCTCACTTGCTTTCGTCCTAAACTATTTTTTATAGATTGTCGAGGAAGCCCCCTTTGAACGAGTACGTTGACTTTCCCATAAAGGCTTATCCTCGGGTAATCAAACCCCCTGAGCTTGAGACCTAGTACAGGGTGAATTGCACACAAGGCGCACCCTCTGGTCACACTTCCTTTTTGAACAAAATGACTTTGCCAAGATTCAAACGCGGGTGGTGTGCTTCATCGGACAACTAAGTGGCCACTCAGGCAAGCCTGCGTGGTTGTCGCAATCTATTTCTTGTTGCCAAAACCATATTTTCCTTCCAAAAGCTCGCTAGAGGTCTGGCTTCTCCCGCTTTTTGCCCTTTTTACATTCTTATTCTTCTCCCTCTGGTCTCCCCCTCCTCCGGCGAACAATTCTTTATTCTACCCAATGATTCGAGGCATTTCCGGCGGTGGTAAGGTTTCTCCGGCGAACATGGCCACTCTACACCATCGTTCTGGTGGTGGGTGTGGTTATGGATGCTTGAGTTATTAATCTCATCGTGGTGATATCTTGGCTCCAATTTCATTTTTTTGCTTGGACCACCATATTTCTTCTCTTTCTGAATGCTAAAGGGCGTATCTGCTCGCCATAGTCTCTTCCACCTCCGTTTTCGTGGTGGGCTTAACTATGGTAGCTCTGATCTCCTTTTTTTGTTTGGTCAATGCATGATTCCTACTGATGGGATCGTCGGAGCTGCTGATGTGTGCGAGGTGGTGTACGAAATACTATTATTGTTTACTACGAAATACGACAAAATATTACACAAGTTTTATTTGTTTATTTATGGGATATACCTAAACCTTGCTACAACACTATAGGCAGTGTACCTAATCGTAGAGTAGTATAGTTTTTAGTAAGTCCGGTTCGTTCCACAGGGAGCTAGTGATTACGTACTATATTTTTAACAACTATATTTATATAAAATATATATAATTATAGGTAGTAATAATATTATATAAAAGGGGGGTTTTTGTAGAGACCCGTCCTAATCTATCTGGACGAATACATTACATTTGGTTACATCGCGAGGTACCTTGAAGAGACCTGTCCTAGTCCATCTGGACGAATACTTTACATTTGGTTACATCGTGAGGTACTTGACCTCTATATGATACATTTTACAAACATTGCATTCGTTTTTAAAAGACAAACATTCATTTCATCGAAAGTTGACGACATGCATACCATTTCATAATATATCCAACTATAATTGACTTAATAATAATCTTGATGAACTCAACGAATCGAATGCAACCTCTTTTGAAATATGTCATGAATGACTCCAAGTAATATCTCTAAAATGAGCAAATGCACAGCGGAAGATTTCTTTCATACCTGAGAATAAACATGCTTTAAAGTGTCAACCAAAAGGTTGGTGAGTTCATTAGTTTAACATAAATAATCATTTCCATCATTTTAATAGACCACAAGATTTTCATTTCCATATCTCATAAAAATACGTCCCATGCATAGAGACAAAAATAATCATTCATATGGATTGAACACCTGGTAACCGACATTAACAAGATGCATATAAGAATATCCCCTATCATTCCGGGACATCCATCGGACATGATAAAACAACATCGAAGTACTAAAGCATCCGCTACAACGGATGGGGTTTGTTGGGCCCAATAGATATATCTTTAGGATTCGCGTCAATTAGTAGACTGGTTTACTAATTCTTAGGTTACAAAGTAAAAGGGGCATATTCGGCTTCGATCATTCAACCATATAATGTAGTTTTGATTACTTATGTCTATTTCGTAAAACATTTATAAAAGCAGCGCATGTATTCTCAGTCCCAAAAATATATATTGCAAAAGCATTTAAAAAGGGAGTAATGAAACTCACGATACTGTATTTTGTAGTAAAAATACATATGACGACATTTGAACAATGCAGGGTTGGCCTCGGATTCACGAACATATATCATTTGTGTATATATTAAAACCTATAATAACAATTAAGCAAGTACATATATTAATATTAATATACTTAATAATTTGTATAGGATATTAATGAATAAATTAGTTATAACTAGTTTATATTCTTTAGATAAATAATTAATATTTATATATATGATTATATTAAAATATGTTTATCCATCATATGTAATTTAATTAATATTTTATAATAATAAGATTTCATTTAAAAACAATATGTAATATTAATATAGTTATGATACATGTAAAAATATATTTTTATATAAATATCATTTGTTTGTTAAAATTATAATAATACTAAAATAATGATAATAATAATAATTCATTGTAACTTAATCATTTTCATGATATTATTTGTATATATATTCTTTATGTTTGTAAACATAATAATAATAATGTTAATAATTATAATAATGATAATAATATTATTAATAATAATGTGTTAATGATAATAGTAAAAATAATAATACTTAATACTTTAATAATAATAATAATAATTCTAACTATTTTATTACTAATAATAATATTAATAATAATAATAATAATACTTATGTTTATAATAATAATTCTAATATTTATAATGATACTAGTACCAATATTAATGAATGTGATAATAAATTTTATTATGTTCGTAATAATAATAATCGTAATCATAATAATGATATTAATACTAAACTTATAAAAATAATAATAATAATAATAATAATAATAATAATAATAATAATAATAATAATAATAATAATAATAATAATAATAATAATAATAATAATAATAATAATAATAATAATAATAATAATAATAATAATAATAATAAATAGATAGATAACTACATCAAGGAAGTAGCCCTTAAAAATGCCCAAGTCCGGGTTTGAACCCGCGACGTCCCGCTAACCCGATAACAACCTAAACGTCTTCGATTCATCAACATAATTCATAACCTCACGATCATCAATAATGATCATCAATATCTTAATCGATTATCATCATCATTAACTTATTATTTCGAGTATCATTATTCATTATCATATCATATATCATATATTATATGTCATATATCATATATCATCATGTGTAACATCACCACGACATCATCATGCTTATCATAACTTGACCCGTTCATCATCTCGATCATTTATATAATTAACATGTACGAACCCGTTATCATATTCATTATACTTTTATCATCATCATCTATCCTCATACTATCATAATGCCATCATCATCGTTAACTAGTATTTCGTATATCATTAACACGAAAATTTATCATCATCTTTATCATCTACTCGCCATCATTATCATCAAAATACATCTTCATCATAGAATTATGATCATAACCATAAGCATCATCATAATTCTTATCATCATTCTTTCATTATCATAATCATCTACTTTATTATTAACTAATTATTATCAAATTATCATCATCATCCACTAATTATTCCACAATCATCACTCCCTAATATCCTTCTTATGATCATACTCATATCGCCATTATCATTATAGTCCGGCTCAATGAAACAGAATTTTGTAACACATTACCAGCCCAACAACACTAATAAACTTATCGGTCCAATTAAATAGAATTCCTGCGGCCCAACACATAATAGGCCTGCGGCCTGGGTTCCTCTCCGTAGTAAGAAAAAAAAAATAGTCGTTTGCATACAGGGTATATAAGTTGGCACGAATTAAAAAGGGATAAATGGTCCACCATTTTCTTTAACTAGAAAGTGGGGAGCATAACCATATAAATAAAAAAAATCGATGGTGATGTTTTTATATTGAACCAAATCAGATAACTAACAGCTGTAACATTCTCCACATCCATATTCCACTATCATAATTAACTTTATCATCATTAGAGCATCAATCATGAGTGGGTTTGGTTTGAGTTTAAGATAAAGAAAGCAAGAAAACAGGAACTTAACGAGTAGCAGTAGCACAGTAGCCGCAATCGTGGTGTTTGGCTTGTGTTTGAGACTTGAGACTCGACAGAAAAATAAAACATAAGTGTTGTAGCAATAACCAGATTAGCAGTGATCGAAGGAGGGGTTTTTGAATGATAATTTTTGTGGAGTTCTTCGGACAACCATCATTCTGGTAGTAGCGAACAGAAGGCATAAACAGAATCCATGGTTATCGAAAAGTTGCAGGTGGTTTTCACTGTTTGAAGTAGAAAAAGAAAGTGAAGCAATATGTTGTGGCAACGATGGTTATTGACGATGATGTTGTAGTGGTGTTGGCGGTTGTAGGTGTTTAAGGTGGTGTCGTTTGAAGATTCATGCTGTAATGACGATGAAGGTGATGGTGTGCCAAGGTAGTGGTTGTTTGATGATGTAGTTGTGGTGGTGATTGGTGTTGTAGTGGAACAAAGTGGTGATGGTACTCCGGGTGGTCGAAGAAGAAGAAGTGTGAGACTAGTGGGTGGTGATCTTATGTGTATGCACTTGTATAAATATATAGCAAATATACATCTATAATTTCTATCTCTGTAAATTGTTTAAGAATTAAGATTGAGATAGATTGAGATATTTGTGAAAGATGTCAAAAGCAAAAAGTAACACAGTATCCAAATTTTAATTCTCGTGAACTTAATTTAGTGGAGTGGTTTGCAATCTCTATCTCCCTTTCATTCAATCTACACATAATACAATAATTAATTATAATATTAATAATAATTAATAATAATAATATAATTATAATAATTAAATATTAATTTGAAATTGAAAGATAACTAAAAGTTAGATAACACAATAAGCAGGAATTCATTTGGTTTATTCTACCGATACCTTACTCACGGAGTGTATATTGTACTCCGTTGTTACTCAGTGGCGGATAAAAGTCTTCGAAAAAATCCCAAATTTTTAGATTAACTATATTTATTTATTTTGGTCATTATGGTATAGAATTCGATCATTAATTCTTTAAAATTATTAAATAAAAGTTAAATCAACTGTCCGCGCTCGATCCTGAGTAAAATATAAAAAGTTCTAAAATTTAACTAATAGTTCCTAAATATATTTTTAACAAGCCTATAATTTATATAACTCATTTTTCGATCACCGTTTATTTTAAAATTATATAAGTTTGAATTTAACTTGCTTAATATCAATCGGAACATCAAACGAGTATTACAATCATTTAATATTTTTTTTATATACTTTATTTATATATAGGGATATATTTTAAATAATAATTATTATAATATCCTATTTTTATTTTATTAATTTTTAATAATAACAACATATAATACTTTAAATTATATTTCAAATTATTATTTATATATACATACACACATATCTATTTATAATTAATTGTTCGTGAATCGTCGAGAGCTGTCGAAGGTCAATTGAATATATGAAACAGTTCAAAATTTTTAAGACTCAAACTTACAGACTTTGCTTATCGTGTCGAATTCATATAAAGATTAAGTTTAAATTTGGTCAAAAAATTTCGGGTCGTCACATACTTGACCTCTATATGATACATTTTACAAACATTACATTCGTTTTTAAAAGACAAACTTTCATTTCATCGAAAGTTGACGGCATGCATACCATTTCATAATATATCCAACTATAATTGACTTAATAATAATCTTGTTGAACTCAATGACTTGAATGCAACGTCTTTTGAAATATGTCATGAATGACTCCAAGTAATATCTCTAAAATGAGTAAATGCACAGCGGAAGATTTCTTTTATACCTGAGAATAAACATGCTTTCAAGTGTGAACCAAAAGGTTGGTGAGTTCATAAGTTTTTCGTAAACTATAAAATTCATCATTTTGATAGACCACAAGATTCAAATACAGTACACCTATCTCGTGTACAAAACTATTTTCATAAATCTTAGTAACCGTACACATATCTCGTGTACAAAAATATCATACACATAACATGGGTATAAAATCATTCTCTCGATACATAACATTCACTTTTCATTCATTTCTTGGCTTGGTAACCGACCTTAACATATAATGCGCATAAATAATATCCCCAAAAACAGAACATCTCATCTGTATAATATATAAACCTCGAAGTACTAAACACCACGCCCACTAGCTCTTCTGTCTAGTGAACATTCTGGGTGGGGGTGTTAAACCCGGTAGCTACCTTTAGGATTCGCGTGAATTAGGGCCATACCCGATTCTAATTCTTAGGTTACCAAGCAATAATAATCAGGGGAAAAATATTCACAACAATTAGTGGCAATTATCACGTCCAACTAATTCAATAATAATCCACAGAACTTCTGTCTGCATAATAATTCATTCGAGGAATGTTTTGCTTGTGTCTATCTCGTCAAACATTTATAAAAGCATTTCATGTATTCGCAGTTCAAAATATATTTCAAAAACATTTAATAAAGCAGTTATAAAAACAGCGCATGTATTCCCAGTCCCAAAAATGTAAAGAGTAAAAGGGAGTAAATGAACTCACCTAATGTATTTTGTAGTAAAAATACATATGACTATATTGAACAATGCAAGGTTGGCCTCGGATTCACGAACCTCAAAAATGAATTTCCAATAAAAAGAATGGCCCATGCGTGGATCGAACCCGAGACCTCTCGATAACCCGCTAACACCCTAGACCATTGAGCTGCTGCATTAATTCTGGCTAAAATCATATCCTAATTTTATTTAAACTACATTTTCTGTTTTACTTCATCTTCTACATAACCATAATCATAACAGCCCAAATGATCTTATCAGCGAAAATATTTGGTTGTTTTAAGATTTGTAATTGAAATATAAACGATCTGCAATGGGTGAGTGTGATTTACATACCAGAAGAAAAACAAAGAAAAATAAAATAAACTGCAGCTGCATCCATCGATGAACTCAAGTATTGATTTCGAAATTTGGACATTTTTAGGCTATGCTTTCTTCATGAAATAATCTTCAAATCACTTCTATAAACTTTATCAAACATCAATTTAACTTAAAACAACCATATGAACTCGAATTTTAAAGAAGAACAACTGTTTGACTTTTAATTCAAAAGAGTTGACTCGCTAAATTTGGATTCGATATGTAAAATTGAAGATTCAGAATTTTCAGAAAGATTAAACGAAACATTCCTAACACAATACCATTTACAGATTTTGAAATCTAAATCGGAATTGTTCAATTTGAAAAATGGTAGCAAAACAGAGAATATCGTGCGTGTTCTTTAAAATTTAATTTGATTTTTTTCTTTCTTTTTGTTTGAAATTGCATTAGTTGCGTGTTATACAAAGATTATCAGATATCATTCCCACATAATTGACTCTTTTACCTTTGTTTTGTAGCTTGGATTGCTCGACATCAAAAATTCTGTCAGAGAAAGAAATATTAAAAATAAAATCAACTTTAATCTGTTCTTGTTTGTTATAGAAACGTTTGGAATCAAATTGTACTAGCTGGGAGGCACAAAACAAATTAGGCTACAGATTGGAAAACAATTGGAACCAGGATCACGTAATTTTTATATATATACTTGTATTAAAGCGTATTTATATATTTATATATAAATATATATATCTGTATTGTATCTATATCTGCATATATCCATCCGTATTTTATGTATGTAAATCTATTTGATTATAATTTGTAATTTTCATATATCTGTATCTATACCAGTATTTGTATATCTATTTCTATATATAATTATATAATTGAATTTTATATATAAATATTTATATATATCTGATTTCATAATAAATAGATATGTTAATAATAATACTAATAATAATAATAATGATAATAATAATAATAATAATAATAATAATAATAATAATAATAATAATAATAATAATAATAATAATAATAATAATAATAATAATAATAATAATAATAATAATACTATATAATGACAATGATATTAACCAAAAATGATAATAGTATTGTAATTGATACATTTTTATAATAATAATGATAACTTATAATTATCACAATAATTTTTAATGTTAATGACAATTATAAAAGTAATAATATTAGTAAGAATATTAGTATTAATAATAATAACTAATAATATTTGAATTATATTTGAATTATAATTTTAATCATTCTTATACTAATATTTATTTTCAAAACCTTTATTTTGAGAATCCTAACCTTAAATTTATTAGACTTTTAGTATTTACAATTAAAAAATAATAATAATAATAACACAAATATTGACACTCTTATTAATAATGATGATAAAGATAATAATTATATTATTTCAACAACTAGATTTTGATTTGTAATCAAATTTACTTTGTTAATATTACATTTTATTATTGATATAATACTTGATGATTATATAATATATACTATGTATTTGCTTATCATATACATTTTAATATATACATATAATCAATAATTGTGTATAGAAATCATGTATGTTCACACGATTATATATACATCATATATATATTATTAATTATATAGAAATCATTCATTCATATATATATATATATATATATATATATATATATATATATATATATATATATATATATATATATTCATTCTAATAGCAACTTTACTATTCTACATATTATTTTACATTTTTTAATTCTAGTGATTAAATTTGTATTTTATATATACGTTTTTATTTACAATCATAGTTCGTGAATCGTCGGGATTAGTCAAGGTCACATGTATACATGAACACAATTCAAAGTTTTTGAGACTTCAATATTACAGACTTTGCTTATCGTGTCGAATTCATATCAAGATTAAGTTTAAATTTGATCGAAAATTTCCGGGTCGTCACAGTTTTACCGTTTAATGACCGGTTTGTCGATTTTATATTTTTAAGCGTAATGATAAATGACAATAATTAAAGTGTGTAAAATAAATAACGATAAATAAATGACGATAAATAAAATTGCGAATAATAAAATGACAATAATTAAAAGTACGATAAGAAATACAATAAATGAATTATGCTTATTTAAACTTCCGTAATCATGATGTTTGACATTTTAATTTTAATTAATTGTTACCCGGGTTAATTGTCCTTTGTCCTGGTTTATTTGATACCTATTTGATTTTTGTCCATAATAGTCCATCGGTCATAAATATAAAATGCTCGTCAAATTAACCTTACTTCCGAAGTCAAATATTCCAACTAATTAGGGATTTAAACTGTAACAAGATTTTAATACTTTGTTAACAATTACACCAATTATCCTTGTATGTAATTCACCCCTGTTTTAATTAGTCCATGATACATTAATTTATTCACTTGGCCATAATGAATAATCAATTACCCAATCCAATTGATTAACTAAATGATTGTAAACGATGTCGTATAAACGTCACTAAATAGGACATTTGTAATCAATTTAATAATTATTAGATTAACTAATTTGAAGATAGGTTCGACAGGTTCCAATGAGTTTTCATTCAATTAGACAATACCCCCACATATTAATAGTCAATGGTCCAATGTTCACAAGTGTCGGTCTTTTGTCCAAACCCTAATTATGGTACAAAATCCAATAACCCCATCTTAATATTTAGTCCAACATCACGATTATTTCGGCTCAAATAAGCATAATAATAACTTAGTTACGAGACATTAATTTAAAAAGGAAGAACATAGCTTACAGTGATTATTTATCGCGTAGCGTTACACGGACAGAGTTTCGACTTTAAAACCCGTAAAACATTTCTTACAATAACCTTATTATTATTAACTTAAATTAAAATTAAAATTATAATATAAATATAAATTATAAATATAGAGAGAAAGAAAAAATTGAATTAATCAATCTGGTGTACGTTGATCGAGCAAAATTCCCTGGCTTCTATAGGAATTTTGGGACCAGGCAGCTCCGTGATTGCGATACATTTTTGCCTCTGAGCTCCGCGATTGCGGAGGTTCGAAATCCAGCTCATCCAATAAATACAAAACGTGGGCTGCTGAATAAATATATAATATAATCGTTACCTTACATCTTCAGAGGTGGAGGCAAAGGTTTTTTTTTTTTTGGAACGGCAGTAGGTGGAGGCGGAGGAAAAAAGAAGGCAGAACAAAGGTGTTGTGATGTTGACTGTGTTGATTTCCATTTTTATAGATTTCCATTTTTGTGTTGTTAGGTTTTAATGAAGTTAGGGCTGATGAAGTTAGGGTGTTCTGATGAGTAAGGTTTGAGTGTTAAAGTTTGGGTTTGATTTTGTTTTGTATGATTACGTTTTTCGGCAACAAAATTGGTACCTTATGTCACATTTCTGGCCACTCTGATAACTTGGGACTTGACAAAATCGGTGCCTTATGTAGAAAATCAAGTTTTAGATTTTAGATTTTTTTTGGGTTAGTAAAGAATTTGATTTTATGATTTTTGATAATCTCGGAAAAAAGTTGAAAAATAAGGATGAAAATGAAAGAAGCTGAGGGTAGAAGATGAAGGAAGGTGAAGAACTAGTTAAATGACTCGCGAATTCACGGGTTTGGTTAAAAGCTATTGTGATGAATTGCTACTTTGTTAGAAACTTGGAAATATTAATAGCAAAATTAACATTGTAGCAAAGCGGTATTCATATACTATACTCAAAATCCTCCAAATAGTCACAACAGGCACACACACATAAGAAAGCTCACATTCAGAAATGAGTTTCACTAACTGAAAATATTTGAAAATATTGGACAAAAATACAGAATAAATGTTTCTTTTGTCAAAACAGAACCAACAACCTGTGTCAAGAAGTAAATCATATAACACTATAATTAGTTTATACTTGGTATATGTAAATAATTAATGACTATACAAAAGTGAACCTTCTCATGCCTATCATCATATATAGGTACAATATACTAAGAACCCCACAACTCAAGATGATGTTATATTGCCACAACAAAAATGATAGATTTTTGTAATGATCTTTTCTGCTTCCAAATATGCACTAATATAGATTTTCTCAATGATCTTTTCTCCTTCCAAATCTATTCTAATAAGTTCAAATGCTTATAATAAGACAAAATCACTTGGATTTTAAACCCAATATTTACACACTTTCTTAGTACAATCCTGCAAAATACAATAACATAAATTAACACTTTTAATGCAAATGCTTTAAACCTAAAACAACTTAAATCATTAATCACTATAAATTTGATTCAGTTTCATTAAAACCAATACAAATTAGACAAATTTATGAGCAATTGATTCATAAATTAAATGGATTTTGATACAAAAGGAGATTTGATGAAATGTAATATATACTCAACCAAACTTTGATTTGCATATATATGTTTCTGCTATTTAAAGTAGTAGTAATCACATTCATGGTTCAGGCAGGACATTCATAAATTAAGATAGACAAAAAGGACAATACGATGTAAAATGAGATTTCTTTTAAATTGGAAAATAAGTCTTCCAAGTTAGCTTTCAAAAACGAAATTACTTATTTTATATTACCCTTGAATACTTGGTCTAGTTGCAGCTAATATGAAAGTAGAACTAATTAATCATATAGATTTTGAATATATTAATCCACACACCAAAAACTAATTATTGTACAATCAAATTTATAGTAGTATAAGCCACATCAAGTTACATCTCTAACGCCTATCTATCATGCTACATCTCTAACGGCAATATATTACACAACACATATCAGAATATACTCTTAAGTAAACCAAGTTTAGTAACTTAAGTACCAAACTTCCAGCTTAAAGCAACATAAATGTAGAAAAAAGGGATCTATTTTTTTTTTTTTTTTTTTTTTTTGGGTAAAGGGTGAGTAAGGTTTTTTATTGAACAGCCACGAACGGCACGATAACATATATGTTCCAGGAGTAAGTATAGTATTAAGCAATGTAAGATATTGTGAATGTAGCACATCTAGAAAACATATCACAATAACATCAGAATGGTAGATCTACTATTAATTAACAGCCTCAACTTGTAAAACTTCAAACATATTCAAGGAATTATTCAGGTGAAATGGACGTGAGTGAATGCAACACATGAAAGGTACCTTTATCTTGTAAACTGTAACTGGGAAGATGATTCTTTAAACCAAGATTAGCTCAAAGCAACACATGAAAACCTGTCAAATTAAATAAATCCACAAAATTAGCCCCTTTTCACTTGGACGTTTCATCAAACACTTAGTGTGCGTTGTGCAGTGTTAATAAAAAAATACAGAACCCGTCAAAAGTTAATACCTCTGTAACATCCAAACTCTCATCAATTACTCATTTTGGTCAGTTTGTGTTTAGATATCACTCCAATTTCTAGTGTCCTACGCTTACCGCTCTTAGTTAGGCACCTGTAAATATATGTTCATCTGGAGCACTATCAGCTGCTTAGGACAGTGGTGGTTGGTGGCTCACCACCAAGTTGGTGGTAGCCACTAGACGCCTCTTCCCTGTGGTGGTTCTCCTCTTCTGCATCTCTCTGTGGTCGTCAGCAAGTTTCGTTGGTGGTGACTAGCGGTTTATGGTGATTTGTGGTGACGTCATTGAAATGTCCCGTTCTTATTGATTAAAAACGTTCCATATTAATTGATTTCATTGCGAGGTTTTGACCTCTATATGAGACGTTTTTCAAAGACTGCATTCATTTTTAAAACAAACCATAACCTTTATTTCATAAATAAAGGTTTAAAAAGCTTTACGTAGATTATCAAATAATGATAATCTAAAATATCCTGTTTACACACGACCATTACATAATGGTTTACAATACAAATATGTTACATCGAAATCAGTTTCTTGAATGCAGTTTTTACACAATATCATACAAACATGGACTCCAAATCTTGTCCTTATTTTAGTATGCAACAGCGGAAGCTCTTAATATTCACCTGAGAATAAACATGCTTTAAACGTCAACAAAAATGTTGGTGAGTTATAGGTTTAACCTATATATATCAAATCGTAACAATAGACCACAAGATTTCATATTTCAATACACATCTCATACATAGAGATAAAAATCATTCATATGGTGAACACCTGGTAACCGACATTAACAAGATGCATATATAAGAATATCCCCATCATTCCGGGACACCCTTCGGATATGATATAAATTTCGAAGTACTAAAGCATCCGGTACTTTGGATGGGGTTTGTTAGGCCCAATAGATCTATCTTTAGGATTCGCGTCAATTAGGGTGTGTGTTCCCTAATTCTTAGATTACCAGACTTAATAAAAAGGGGCATATTCGATTTCGATAATTCAACCATAGAATGTAGTTTCACGTACTTGTGTCTATTTTGTAAATCATTTATAAAACCTGCATGTATTCTCATCCCAAAAATATTAGATTTTAAAAGTGGGACTATAACTCACTTTCACAGATTTTTACTTCGTCGGGAAGTAAGACTTGGTCACTGGTTGATTCACGAACCTATAACAATATATACATATGTATCAAAGTATGTTCAAAATATATTTACAACACTTTTAATATATTTTGATGTTTTAAGTTTATTAAGTCAGCTGTCCTCGTTAATAACCTACAACTAGTTGTCCACAGTTAGATGTACAGAAATAAATCGATAAATATTATCTTGAATCAATCCACGACCCAGTGTATACGTATCTCAGTATTGATCACAACTCAAACTATATATATTTTGGAATCAATCTCAACCCTGTATAGCTAACTCCAACATTCACATATAGAGTGTCTATGGTTGTTCCGAAATATATATAGATGTGTCGACATGATAGGTCGAAACATTGTATACGTGTCTATGGTATCTCAAGATTACATAATATACAATACACGTTGATTAAGTTATGGTTGGAATAGATTTGTTACCAATTTTCACGTAGCTAAAATGAGAAAAATTATCCAATCTTGTTTTACCCATAACTTCTTCATTTTAAATCCGTTTTGAGTGAATAAAATTGCTATGGTTTCATATTGAACTCTATTTTATGAATCTAAACAGAAAAAGTATAGGTTTATAGTCGGAAAAATAAGTTACAAGTCATTTTTGTAAAGGTAGTCATTTCAGTCGAAAGAACGACGTCTAGATGACCATTTTAGAAAACATACTTCCACTTTGAGTTTAACCATAATTTTTGGATATAGTTTCATGTTCATAATAAAAATCATTTTCTCAGAATAACAACTTTTAAATCAAAGTTTATCATAGTTTTTAATTAACTAACCCAAAACAGCCCGCGGTGTTACTACGACGGCGTAAATCCGATTTTACGATTTTTTTCTTGTTTCCAGGTTTTAAATCATTAAGTTAAAATATCATATAGATATAGAACATGTGTTTAGTTAATTTTAAAAGTCAAGTTAGAAGGATTAACTTTTGTTTGCGAACAAGTTTAGAATTAACTAAACTATGTTCTAGTGATTACGAGTTTAAACCTTCGAATAAGATAGTTTTATATATATGAATCGAATGATGTTATGAACATCATTACTACCTCAAGTTTAGTAGGTAAACCTACTGGAAGTGACAAGAAATGATCTAGCTTCAAAGGATCTTGGATGGCTTGAAAGTTCTTGAAGTAGGATCATGACACAAAAACAAGTTCAAGTAAGATTTTTACTCGAATTAAGATAGTTTATAGTTATAGAAATTGAATCAAAGTTTGAATATGAATATTACCTTGAATAAGAAAGATAACCTACTGTATATAACAAAGGTTTCTTGATCTTAGATGATTACTTGGAATGGATTAGAAAGCTTGGAAGTAAATTAGTAAACTTGAAGGGATTTTTGAAGTGTTCTTGAAGTGTGCTTCCTATGATGATTATAGCTTGATTCTTGAAGTGATTTTTGATGAAGATGATGATTAACTACTGGAAAAATACGTTCATAATAGTGTGTGTGTGTTGAGAGAGAATTAGAAAGAGAATTGGAAGTGAAATGGAGTGAATGATGAGTGGTAATTGGTGAGTGGTGAGTGGGGTTAAAAGGAGTTCTAGTTAGTTGACTAGCTCATGGTAGAAGTTAAAATTGATTAGTCATACATGACATAATCAAGAGTAGAATCCCATGCTAGTTCCTATTGGTATATACCCATAGTAAGTACGTTTTGAAGCTGTGTATAATACGGGTAAGAATACGACTAGAATTCTTGATGAAAGAAAAGAATGGGAAAGTAACTGTAACCATTTTCGTTAAGTATGAGTGTTTTGATATATGTTTTGAAGTCTTCCAAAACTATTTTAATACATCTAAATACACTACATGTATATACATTTTAACCGAGTCGTTAAGTCATCGTTAGTCGTTACATGTAAGTGTTGTTTTGAAACCTTTAAGTTAACGATCTCAATTAATGTTGTTAACCCATTGTTTATTATATCTAATGAGATGTTAAATTATTATATTATCATGATATTATGATATATTAATATATCTTAATATGATATATATACATTTAAATGTCGTTACAACGATAATCGTTACATATATGTCTCGTTTCGAAATCCTTAAGTTAGTAGTCTTGTTTATATGTATATAACTCATTGTTAATGTACTTATGGAGATACTTACTTATCATAATCTCATGTTAACCATATGTATATCCATATATATATCGTCATGTCGTTTTTACAAGTTTTAACGTTCGTGAATCGCCGGTCAACTTGGGTGGTCAATTGTCTATATGAAACATATTTCAATTAATCAAGTCTTAACAAGTTTGATTGCTTAACATGTTGGAAATATTTAATCATGTAAATATCAATCTCAATTAATATATATAAACATGGAAAAGTTCGGGTCACTACAGTACCTACCCGTTAAATAAATTTCGTCCCGAAATTTTAAGCTGTTGAAGGTGTTGACGAATCTTCTGGAAATAGATGCGGGTATTTCTTCTTCATCTGATCTTCACGCTCCCAGGTGAACTCGGGTCCTCTACGAGCATTCCATCGAACCTTAACAATTGGTATCTTGTTTTGCTTAAGTCTTTTAACCTCACGATCCATTATTTCGACGGGTTCTTCGATGAATTGGAGTTTTTCGTTGATTTGGATTTCATCTAACGGAATAGTGAGATCTTCTTTAGCAAAACATTTCTTCAAATTCGAGACGTGGAAAGTGTTATGTACAGCCGCGAGTTGTTGAGGTAACTCAAGTCGGTAAGCTATTGGTCCGACACGATCAATAATCTTGAATGGTCCAATATACCTTGGATTTAATTTCCCTCATTTACCAATCGAACAACGCCTTTCCAAGGTGCAACTTTAAGCATGACCATCTCTCCAATTTCAAATTCTATATCTTTTCTTTTAATGTCAGCGTAGCTCTTTTGTCGACTTTGGGCGGTTTTCAACCGTTGTTGAATTTGGATGATCTTCTCGGTAGTTTCTTGTATAATCTCCGGACCCGTAATCTGTCTATCCCCCACTTCACTCCAACAAATCGGAGACCTGCACTTTCTACCATAAAGTGCTTCAAACGGCGCCATCTCAATGCTTGAATGGTAGCTGTTGTTGTAGGAAAATTCTGCTAACGGTAGATGTCGATCCCAACTGTTTTCGAAATCAATAGCACATGCTCGTAGCATGTCTTCAAGCGTTTGTATCGTCCTTTCGCTCTGCCCATCAGTTTGTGGATGATAGGCAGTACTCATGTCTAGACGAGTTCCTAATGCTTGCTGTAATGTCTGCCAGAATCTTGAAATAAATCTGCCATCCCTATCAGAGATAATAGAGATTGGTATTCCATGTCTGGAGACGACTTCCTTCAAATACAGTCGTGCTAACTTCTCCATCTTGTCATCTTCTCTTATTGGCAGGAAGTGTGCTGATTTGGTGAGACGATCAACTATTACCCAAATAGTATCAAAACCACTTGCAGTCCTTGGCAATTTAGTGATGAAATCCATGGTAATGTTTTCCCATTTCCATTCTGGGATTTCGGGTTGTTGAAGTAGACCTGATGGTTTCTGATGCTCAGCTTTAACCTTAGAACACGTCAAACATTCTCCTACGTATTTAGCAACATCGGCTTTCATACCCGGCCACCAAAAATGTTTCTTGAGATCCTTGTACATCTTCCCTGTTCCAGGATGTATTGAGTATCTGGTTTTATGAGCTTCTCTAAGTACCATTTCTCTCATATCTCCAAATTTTGATACCCAAATTCTTTCAACCCTATACCGGGTTCCGTCTTCCCGAATATTAAGATGCTGCTCCGATCCTTTGGGTATTTCATCCTTTAAATTTCCTTCTTTTAAAACTCCTTGTTGCGCCTCCTTTATTTGAGTAGTAAGGTTATTATGAATCATTATATTCATAGATTTTACTCGAATGGGTTCTCTGTCCTTCCTGCTCAAGGCATCGGCTACCACATTTGCCTTTCCCGGGTGGTAACGAATCTCAAAGTCGTAATCATTCAACAATTCAATCCACCTACGCTGCCTCATATTCAGTTGTTTCTGATTAAATATGTGTTGAAGACTTTTGTGGTCGGTATATATAATACTTTTGACCCCATATAAGTAGTGCCTCCAAGTCTTTAATGCAAAAACAACCGCGCCTAATTCCAAATCATGCGTCGTATAATTTTGCTCGTGAATCTTCAATTGTCTAGACGCATAAGCAATCACCTTCGTTCGTTGCATTAATACACAACCGAGACCTTGCTTTGATGCGTCACAATAAATCACAAAATCATCATTCCCTTCAGGCAATGACAATATAGGTGTCGTAGTTAGCTTTTTCTTCAATAACTGAAACGCTTTCTTTTGTTCATCCTTCCATTCAAATTTCTTCCCTTTATGCGTTAATGCAGTCAAGGGTTTTGCTATTCTGGAAAAGTCTTGGATGAACCTTCTGTAGTAACCAGCTAGTCTTAAAAACTGGCGTATGTGTTTCGGAGTTTTCGGGGTTTCCCACTTTTCAACAGTTTCTATCTTTGCCGGATCCACCTTAATACCTTCTTTGTTCACTATGTGACCGAGGAATTGAACTTCTTCCAACCAAAATGCACACTTTGAAAAATTAGCGTACAATTCTTCCTTCCTCAATACTTCTAACACCTTTCTCAAATGTTCACCGTGTTCTTGGTCATTCTTTGAGTAAATAAGTATGTCATCAATGAAAACAATGACAAACTTGTCAAGGTATGGTCCACACACTCGGTTCATAAGGTCCATGAACACAGCTGGTGCATTAGTTAAACCAAACGGCATGACCATAAACTCGTAATGACCGTAACGTGTTCTGAAAGCAGTCTTTGGAATATCATCTTCTTTCACCCGCATTTGATGATACCCGGAACGTAAGTCAATCTTTGAATAAACAGACGAGCCTTGTAGTTGATCAAATAAGTCGTCGATTCTCGGTAGTGGGTAGCGGTTCTTGATGGTAAGTTTTTTCAACTCTCGGTAGTCGATACACAACCTGAATGTACCATCTTTCTTCTTGATAAACAAAACAGGAGCTCCCCACGGTGATGTGCTTGGTCGAATGAAACCACGCTCTAAAAGTTCTTGTAATTGGCTTTGCAGTTCTTTCATCTCGCTGGGTGCGAGTCTGTAAGGAGCACGAGCTATTGGTGCAGCTCCTGGTACAAGATCTATTTGAAATTCAACGGATCGATGTGGGGGTAATCCCGGTAATTCTTTCGGAAATACATCGGGAAATTCTTTTGCAATGGGAACATCATTGATGCTCTTTTCTTCAGTTTGTACTTTTTCGACGTGTGCTAGAACAGCATAGCAACCTTTTCTTATTAGTTTTTGTGCCTTCAAATTACTAATAAGATGTAGCTTCGTGTTGCCCTTTTCTCCGTACACCATTAAGGGTTTTCCTTTTTCTCGTATAATGCGAATTGCATTTTTGTAACAAACGATCTCTGCTTTCACTTCTTTCAACCAGTCCATACCGATTATCACATCAAAACTCCCTAACTCTACAGGTATCAAATCAATCTTAAATGTTTCGCTAACCAGTTTAATTTCTCGATTCCGACATATATTATCTGCTGAAATTAATTTACCATTTGCTAATTCGAGTAAAAATTTACTATCCAAAGGCGTTAATGGACAACTTAATTTAGCACAAAAATCTCTACTCATATAGCTTCTATCCGCACCCGAATCAAATAAAACGTAAGCAGATTTATTGTCAATAAGAAACGTACCCGTAACAAGCTCCGGGTCTTCCTGTGCCTCTGCCGCATTAATATTGAAAACTCTTCCGCGGCCTTGTCCATTCGTGTTCTCCTGGTTCGGGCAATTTCTAATATTGTGGCCCGATTTTCCACATTTATAACAAACTACATTGGCATAACTTGCTCCGACACTACTTCCTCCGCCATTACTCGTTCCGACACCATTTGTTCCTTTCGTTCTATTAACCCCTGGTCCGTAGACCTCACACTTCGCCGCGCTATGACCATTTCTTTTACACTTGTTGCAAAATTTGGTGCAGAACTCCGAGTGATACTTTTCACACCTTTGGCATAGCTGCTTCTGATTGTTGTTTTTGTTGCGGTTATTATTGTTGTTGGGATGATTGTTGTAGTTGCTGTTGTTGTTGTTGTTGTTGTTGTTGTTGTTGTTGTTGGGCCGTTTGTTGTAGTTGCGATTGATGTTGCGATTGTTGGGATAATTGTTGCGATTATTGTTGTAATTGCTGTTGTTGTTGTATTAGTGATTCTTATCACCGTTTTCCTCCCACTTTCTTTTGACTTGCTTTACATTGGCCTCTTCAGCAGTCTATTCTTTAATTCTTTCTTCAATCCGGTTCACTAGTTTGTGAGCCATTCTACATGCCTGTTGTATGGAGGCGGGCTCGTGTGAACTTATATCTTCTTGGATTCTTTCCGGTAATCCTTTCACAAACGCGTCGATCTTCTTTTCCTCATCTTCGAATGCTCCCGGACACAATAGGCACAATTCTGTGAATCGTCTTTCGTACGTGGTAATATCAAATCCTTGGGTTCGTAACCCTCTAAGTTCTGTCTTGAGCTTATTGACCTCGGTTCTGGGACGGTACTTCTCGTTCATCAAGTGCTTGAATGCTGACCACGGTAGTGCGTACGCATCGTCTTGTCCCACTTGCTCTAGATAGGTATTCCACCATGTTAACGCAGAACCTGTGAAGGTATGCGTAGCGTACTTTACTTTGTCCTCTTCAGTACACTTACTTATGGCAAACACCAATTCGACCTTCTCGGTCCACCGTTTCAATCCGATCGGTCCTTCGGTTCCATCAAATTCCAAAGGTTTGCAGGCAGTGAATTCTTTGTAGGTGCATCCTACACGATTTCCTGTACTGCTAGATCCAAGGTTATTGTTGGTATGTAGCGCAGCCTGTACTGCGGCTATGTTTGAAGCTAGAAAAGTACGGAATTCCTCTTCATTCATATTCACGGTGTGTCGAGTAGTCGGTGCCATTTCCTTCAAAATAGTCAAATGGAACAAGTTAATCATACAGAATATTAAGAGTAGTTAATAGTATTTCGTAGCATAATATGAACTCATTTATAAAATCTTTTTCTTCATATTAGCGTTTTATAAGTTTAAATTCGGGTAGTACCTACCCGTTAAGTTCATACTTAGTAGCTAATATACAATTCAACTACTACAATTCTATATGAAAAACTGATTATAATAATATTTCGCGTTCAAACTTTTACACAATATTTTACAAACTTACAATACCGCTTATTTTACATATAGCATGAAATATAGCACACAATAAATTTGATACAAGATGGTTGTGAAGATAATTCTAGCTAGTACACAAGTCGTTCAGCAAAGGCAATAAAGACACGTAATTCATACGTCCAGAAACAAGTCATGCATTCTGGTTTTACTAGGATTACTTCCCATCCTTGGTCTTGTGGAACATAACCGTTATGACCGTTGATAAGACAGCGTGTTGTAACGTCGTCAAAGGGACGAGGGTTACGTAATGTCCAACAGTCCCGTAATAATCTAAAAACCTCATTTCTTACCCCAATTACCGACTCCGTCACTTGTGGGAACGTTTTGTTTAATAGTTGTAGGCCGATGTTCTTGTTCTCACTTTGGTGAGAAGCGAACATTACTAATCCGTAAGCATAACATGCTTCTTTATGTTGCATGTTAGCCGCTTTTTCTAAATCACGAAGTCCAATATTCGGATATATTGAGTCAAAATAATTTCTTAACCCATTGCGTAAAATAGCATTTGGGTTCCCCGCAATATATGCGTCAAAGTAAACACATCGTAACTTATGGATTTCCCAATGTGATATCCCCCATCTTTCGAACGAAAGCCTTTTATAAACCAAGGCATTCTTGGAACGTTCTTCGAATGTCTTACAAACTGATCTCGCCTTAAATAGTTGTGCCGAAGAATTCTGACCGACTCTAGACAAGATTTCATCAATCATGTCTCCGGGTAGGTCTCTTAAAATATTGGGTTGTCTATCCATTTTGTGTTTTTATACTGTAAAATAGACAAGAGTTAGATTCATAAAAAAAAAAAAAATACTTATTAATACAAGCAATTTTTACATATATCATAAAACATAAGCACACTATATTACATATATTACACCACACGAATACAACTATCTTATTCCGACTCGCTTGTTTCTTCTTCTTCGGTTTTGGTTCGTTTTGCCAAGTTTCTAGGGATATATGATGTTCCCCTAATACGAGCCGTCGTTTTCCACATTGGTTTAGAAAAACCTGGTGGTTTAGAGGTTCCCGGGTCATTGTTACAACTTAAGGACTTCGGGGGTTGACGATACATATAAAGTTCATCGGGGTTGGAATTAGATTTCTCTATTTTTATGCCCTTTCCCTTATTATTTTCTTTTGCCTTTTTAAATTCAGTTGGGGTAATTTCTATAACATCATCGGAATTCTCGTCAGAATTCGATTCATCGGAGAATTGGTAATCCTCCCAATATTTTGCTTCCTTAGCGGAAACACCATTGACCATAATTAACCTTGGTCGGTTGGTTGAGGATTTTCTTTTACTTAACCATTTTATTATTTCCCCCACCGGTTCTATTTCTTCATCCGGTTCCGATTCTTCTTCCGGTTCCGATTTTTCTTTCGGTTCTGACTCTTCTTCCGGTTCCTCTTCGGGAACTTGTGAATCAGTCCACGAATCATTCCAATTTACATTTGACTCTTCATTATTATTAGGTGAGTCAATGGGACTTGTTCTAGAGGTAGACATCTATCACATAATATCAAACGCGTTAAGAGATTAATATATCACATAATATTCACATGTTAAAAATATATAGTTTCCAACAAAATTTGTTAAGCAATCATTTTTCAAGTAAATACGGTCGAAGTCCAGACTCACTAATGCATCCTAACAAACTCGATAAGACACACTAATGCAAAATTTTGGTTCTCTAAGACCAACGCTCGGATACCAATTGAAATGTCCCGTTCTTATTGATTAAAAACGTTCCATATTAATTGATTTCGTTGCCAGGTTTTGACCTCTATATGAGACGTTTTTCAAAGACTGCATTCATTTTTAAAACAAACCATAACCTTTATTTCATAAATAAAGGTTTAAAAAGCTTTACGTAGATTATCAAATAATGATAATCTAAAATATCCTGTTTACACACGACCATTACATAATGGTTTACATTACAAATATGTTACATCGAAATCAGTTTCTTGAATGCAGTTTTTACACAATATCATACAAACATGGACTCCAAATCTTGTCCTTATTTTAGTATGCAACAGCGGAAGCTCTTAATATTCACCTGAGAATAAACATGCTTTAAACGTCAACAAAAATGTTGGTGAGTTATAGGTTTAACCTATATATATCAAATCGTAACAATAGACCACAAGATTTCATATTTCAATACACATCCCATACATAGAGATAAAAATCATTCATATGGTGAACACCTGGTAACCGACATTAACAAGATGCATATATAAGAATATCCCCATCATTCCGGGACACCCTTCGGATATGATATAAATTTCGAAGTACTAAAGCATCCGGTACTTTGGATGGGGTTTGTTAGGCCCAATAGATCTATCTTTAGGATTCGCGTCAATTAGGGTGTCTGTTCCCTAATTCTTAGATTACCAGACTTAATAAAAAGGAGCATATTCGATTTTGATAATTCAACCATAGAATGTAGTTTCACGTACTTGTGTCTATTTTGCAAATCATTTATAAAACCTGCATGAAATCGCATCCCAAAAATATTAGATTTTAAAAGTGGGACTATAACTCACTTTCACAGATTTTTACTTCGTCGGGAAGTAAGACTTGGCCACTGGTTGATTCACGAACCTATAACAATATATACATATATATCAAAGTATGTTCAAAATATATTTACAACACTTTTAATATATTTTGATGTTTTAAGTTTATTAAGTCAGCTGTCCTCGTTAATAACCTACAACTAGTTGTCCACAGTTAGATGTACAGAAATAAATCGATAAATATTATCTTGAATCAATCCACGACCCAGTGTATACGTATCTCAGTATTGATCACAACTCAAACTATATATATTTTGGAATCAACCTCAACCCTGTATAGCTAACTCCAACATTCACATATAGAGTGTCTATGGTTGTTCCGAAATATATATAGATGTGTCGACATGATAGGTCGAAACATTGTATACGTGTCTATGGTATCTCAAGATTACATAATATACAATAAAAGTTGATTAAGTTATGGTTGGAATAGATTTGTTACCAATTTTCACGTAGCTAAAATGAGAAAAATTATCCAATCTTGTTTTACCCATAACTTCTTCATTTTAAATCCGTTTTGAGTGAATCAAATTGCTATGGTTTCATATTGAACTCTATTTTATGAATATAAACAGAAAAAGTATAGGTTTATAGTCGGAAAAATAAGTTACAAGTCGTTTTTGTAAAGGTAGTCATTTCAGTTGAAAGAACGACGTCTAGATGACCATTTTAGAAAACATACTTCCACTTTGAGTTTAACCATAATTTTTGGATATAGTTTCATGTTCATAATAAAAATCATTTTCTCAGAATAAAAACTTTTAAATCAAAGTTTATCATAGTTTTTAATTAACTAACCCAAAACAGCCCGCGGTGTTACTACGACGGCGTAAATCCGATTTTACGGTTTTTTTCGTGTTTCCAGGTTTTAAATCATTAAGTTAGCATATCATATAGATATAGAACATGTGTTTAGTTAATTTTAAAAGTCAAGTTAGAAGGATTAACTTTTGTTTGCGAACAAGTTTAGAATTAACTAAACTATGTTCTAGTGATTACGAGTTTAAACCTTCGAATAAGATAGTTTTATATATATGAATCGAATGATGTTATGAACATCATTACTACCTCAAGTTTAGTAGGTAAACCTACTAGAAGTGACAAGAAATGATCTAGCTTCAAAGGATCTTGGATGGCTTGAAAGTTCTTGAAGTAGGATCATGACACAAAAACAAGTTCAAGTAAGATTTTTACTCGAATTAAGATAGTTTATAGTTATAGAAATTGAATCAAAGTTTGAATATGAATATTACCTTGAATAATAAAGATAACCTACTGTATATAATAAAGGTTTCTTGATCTTAGATGATTACTTGGAATGGATTAGAAAGCTTGGAAGTAAATTAGTAAACTTGAAGGGATTTTTGAAGTGTTCTTGAAGTGTTCTTCCTATGATGATTATAGCTTGATTCTTGAAGTGATTTTTAATGAAGATGATGATTAACTACTGGAAAAATACGTTCATAATAGTGTGTGTGTGTTGAGAGAGAATTAGAAAGAGAATTGGAAGTGAAATGGAGTGAATGATGAGTGGTAATTGGTGAGTGGTGAGTGGGGTTAAAAGGAGTTCTAGTTAGTTAACTAGCTCATGGTAGAAGTTAAAATTGATTAGTCATACATGACATAATAAAGAGTGGAATCCTATGCTAGTTCCTATTGGTATATACCCATAGTAAGTACATTTTGAAGCTGTGTATAATACGGGTAAGAATACGACTAGAATTCTTGATGAAAGAAAAGAATGGGAAAGTAACTGTAACCATTTTCGTTAAGTATGAGTATTTTGATATACATCTTGAAGTCTTCCAAAAGTATTTTAATACATCTAAATACACTACATGTATATACATTTTAACTGAGTCGTTAAGTCATCGTTAGTCGTTACATGTAAGTGTTGTTTTGAAACCTTTAAGTTAACGATCTCAATTAATGTTGTTAACCCATTGTTTATTATATCTAATGAGATGTTAAATTATTATATTATCATAATATTATGATATATTAATATATCTTAATATGATATATATACATTTAAATGTCGTTACAACGATAATCGTTACATATATGTCTCGTTTCGAAATCCTTAAGTTAGTAGTCTTGTTTATATGTATATAACTCATTGTTAATGTACTTATGGAGATACTTACTTATCATAATCTCATGTTAACCATATGTATATCCATATATATATCGTCATGTCGTTTTTATAAGTTTTAACGTTCGTGAATCGCCGGTCAACTTGGGTGGTCAATTGTCTATATGAAACATATTTCAATTAATCAAGTCTTAACAAGTTTGATTGCTTAACATGTTGGAAACATTTAATTATGTAAATATCAATCTCAATTAATATATATAAACATGGAAAAGTTCGGGTCACTACAGTCATGATTGCCTTATGGCGGCTGGTCGGGTGGTCCACCACCTTAGTCACGGGTCGGGCTTCTTCTAGCAGTGTCTTTCTTTTCGAGTCCCTTCTTTTTTGGTTTCGTATTTGGAATTTAGACAAGGAGACGATCTCCCTGTTTGGTCTATAGTTTCAACACTGAAGGTGGGATCGATTTTTGGTGGGTGGTAACACTCTTGTAGAGGCTCGTGAAGCACCATGGTGTTCGGGTGTTTTGTTCGTTCTCTAATTTTCAACGGTTCAGCGGGCCTCTAGTCGCCCAATGGTTCATTCTTTTGTGGAGAATAGTTTTAGGTGCTTATAGATTTAAGGTTTTAGAACTTCGTGTCTAAAATAGACACATGTGCTATTACTCTTTTTATGTGAGTAAATATCTTTTAAATATAATTAATTTAAAAAAAAATTAGGGACTCCTTTAAGCTTTCATCCTAGATTCGTTACTGCATGGGTATTGAGGACTCCTAGGTTGCATTTGATAGAACTGAATGATTGAGCGCTGAATGGTTCATAATCTGAAAGATTCAAAATCTTTAAATAAACTTAGTACTGAATTAAATAAGCTGTTTGATAATCATATTGAATGAATGATATGAACCGAGTAAAGTTACCTTATTTACATTTTTCATAAATAAAAAATTCAATATACTAATCTGTTAAAATGTTCTGTATATGATTTGGGGATGATATTACATAAGATATATTTGCTTAATAGTTAAGAGAGTGCTTCAACTCTGAATGGTTCATTACTAAATGTTGAACTTTTCAGCATGATATGTCATTCAGAGTTCAGAAACAAATGAGTTGAATGTTCAATAGTTCATTATTCATCGTTGAACCATTCAATTAAGAGGTAAGCAAACACACCCTTAGTCTTTATTTGAATGTCACTTAATGAAATGATTCAGCGTCGAATACTCAAGCGTGAAGAATTCAAAGCATTTATTAATAACTTAGATTGACAAGTAATGATTAATAAAATAGAAATATCTGTTGAACCATTCAGAATTACAAATATCTTTTAACTACTATTAAGCACACTTATTTTCTTTTAATAACCTATCTAAAATATATCTAAAACATTCATCAAATAATTATATATCTTTTTAATTTATTTATGTAATATATATATATATATATATATATATATATATATATATATATATATATATATATATATATATATATATATATATATATATATATATATATATATAATGAATACTATTAAAATTAGGAAACCTGCATCAATAATGAAGGAACCTATAAACCGAAACAACTAAACCGGAAAAAATGACTCGAAAAAAGAAAACTTGCTAGAACCACAACCAATCCTAGACCTAGCTAGCTTTAACCGAGTCCCAATGGACCAAAAAACTACAAAACCACATCAAAACATATCATGATGTACACAAATGACCTACAAAGTTATAAAACTAAAACAATTAATCAACTCAACAACAGCAAACTAGCAACTTCTAAAACCAACCAAGGAACGAGGCATACAACATTAAGCGGATTTGGAACCGCCTTTTTTATTTCTTTCATCCGGTCGTGACGTCATCTTGTGAACCTTATCTATGCAGACACCCTTTCTGTTTTGATTAGGAAAAGAATATGTTAAAACGTTGAAGGATTTATCACTAATAAGTGTACCCGAGGATTTAAGAATGATACATCATTTAAAATGTTCATTTAAGCGTTTAATCAATTTGGCCTTGTGAAACGCACCCTCATCTTTTTTGCTATCGGAGTGAAGTCTTTACATCCAAACAAAGGCATCTAAACAAAGGGTTTAATATTATATTACATATATATTCAAGGTCAATTTCGAGAAAGCTTATGATTCGGTAAACTGAGATTATCTATTTTTCATGCTTTCTTCTTTGGGTTTTGGCCAAAGTGGGTGACGTGGATCAAAGGATGTTTATTCTCGGCTAGAACTTCGGTTTTAGTTAATGGTTTTCCAACTCGTGAATTCCCAATTAAAAGGGGTTTAAGACAGGGTGATCAGCTTAGCCCTTTCTTATTTATTATTGTTATGGAAAGATTTCATTTGGCTTTCCGACGTGCCATGGAATCTAGTATTATTCGTGGGATTAATGTAGGGACTGAGAATATTCATCTTTCACATTTCTTATATGCAAATGACGTTATTATTTTTTCTCATTGGAGTACGCGTGAACTGAATCGTATACTACTCATTTTGGAAATTTTTCATCAGGTTTCTGGTTTAAGATTAAACGTTACTATATCTAAATTGTTTGGCATTGGTGTTGAGGATTCTGAGGTTACTGCGTTTGCAAATGCTGCAGGAACTAGAGCCGATTTTTTTTCCAACTACTTATCTTGGTTTTCCTGTTGGATCAAACATGAAGCTTACATCAAGTTGGGATTGCATGGTTGATAAGTTTCGTTCAAAATTATCATCTTGGAAGGCTAGTTTAATATCTTTGAGTGGTTGGTTGACTTTGGTTAAATCTGTAATGGGAAGTCTCGGTATTTATCTTATGTCGATGTTTAAATGCCCTGATACAGTTTTAAAAAAGCGTGAATCGATACGGGCAAGATTTTTTTGGAGAGGAAGTGATTCGATTAAAAAGATGGCTTGGGTGAGTTGGAAAAAAGTCCAAGCTCCTTTCGATTATGGTGGTCTCAACGTCGGAAGTCTTTTAAAGCTTTTAACCTTGCTCTTATTTATAAATGGAGATGGCTGTACTTGGAGAATACGGATGATATGTGGGTGTCGATCATCAAGTTCATCCACGGGATTTTTTTTGAATCGACATATATTCATAGATCGACAGTTTGGTCTAACATTGTTGAGTCTTGTTCCAAGATGATTTCCGAAGGTGATCTTCCTGTTGATATGTTTCGTATGAAGGTGGGTGATGGAACAAAGATTCGGCTTTGGCACTATTTATGGTATGGTAACTCCACACTAGCTTCAAGGTTCAATCGTTTATATCACTTAGATTCAAATAAGGATAGCACGATTGCTGATAAGTGTCGGGATGGTGTTTGGCATTGGACTTGGTCGAGGGATAATATTTGAAGTCGTAACGAAATGTTGTTTAATTCTTTGACTGAGGAGATCGGTACTTGTATTCTTCACGATCGTCCTGATACATGGTCCTGCACTTTGTCTTCAGATGGTAATTATACGGTGAAAAGTACACGAGATTATTTGGATAAAAGAATGTTACCTTCATCAAATGTCACCTCGGTTTGGTTTAAATTCCTCCCGCGTAAAGTTAATGTCTTTTTATGGCGTTTAAGGCTTGACTCTCTACCGGCTCGTTGGAATCTCTTCGCAAAAGGTATTGAGATCAATTCTATTGTGTGCCCGGTTTGCTCTAACGGGGTCGAGACTCGTGATCACTTGTTTTTTGATTGTGAGATGGCTTTAGATTTATGGCACAAGATCGGAATTTGGCTCGATTGTGATATGCCTTGTTTTTCTTCTTGGGATTCATTCATGGCTTGGATCGAAGGCGTTCGTTTACAAGTTTCGTCTAAGAATCGGATCATTGCGGTGGTGGTATCTATGTTGTGGGCTATTTGGCATTTCCGGAACGGAATTGTTTTTTCTAATGCTTTTTGTAGTAAAAGTAGTCTTTTTGATATAATTAGATTACTTACTTTTCGTTGGATTAAAAATAGAGGCCATTTAGTTTCAAAATGGAACTTATGGCTAGCTATGCCTTTGTAATTATCCCTTAGCGCCTTGCTAGGGATCGTTTATTTATAATATATGTTTCTTTGGCCTTAAAAAAAAGCAAGGAGCTTGAAGAGAAATAGCAAATAAGTTACAAGTGAAAAGTTTCATGTTTTTAAGGTTTTTCTTGTTTAGGTTATCCAGGTGGTCGGGTAATCCAACCTCATACTCTATAATATGCAACCCATCAAGAATACTCTCTCGCTATTTCCAACCCTTCCCTGACCACCCCAAGATTTGAACACGAAACCTCTTCCCTAAATGTTTTAATCGTCTTAAAGTTGATGGCTAAGTGGTCAAACCTCTGTTCAGGTTACCGGGAGAGTAAGTAATCCAATCTCATACTTTATCATACGCAACCCATCAAGAATACTCCTTAACCCTTACATATCCACCTTAGGATTTGAACATAAGACCTAAGGATGTCAAAGCTCCAACCACTAAACTATCTTAGAATTAAACCACGAAAGAAATAAAATGAATAAAATCAAAAATGTCTTGTTCCTTCATCAATGAGTCGTTAAATATCGTTTAGATAATGATAACTCCGTATACAATATTGTTAATCAGATATTTATATATTACAATAAAGAAACCCTAATGTTAAAATTCTAATGAACTGAGCCAATCTACACATTTGTAATGGCTACACATTCTGATACCACCCCGCGGTTTGAACGATGAAATCGTGAAAGTTCGAGACCGAAGAAAACGCAAATACAAAAGAACTAAATACGTAACTTCTTCTTTATTTTTCCCCGGAGCTAGATGGCATTCAACGATATGGTTGCATAATGTTTGACGACATTCTCTTTTTGTCACGTTTCTTAACATTGTGACTTGCTTTGCTTAAGGATAGAGACAATTTTTATGGACGATAACAATATTAAACTATAGATTACTAGTACGACCCAAGTTCGATTGTGGGCTTTAGTCCATTAGAGTTTTAAGAAGTTTATTTATTATGTAAATATAAATATAAATATTAACTATATATCGCATTATAATAAAGTGGTTAAAGTGATACGGGATTTTCATTGTTTTAACAAATATAACGCTGACTCTGTGTCTCGAAGAAAAGGATTGCATTCACATATTGTGTAATCTCTTCGACAATACTAATGTCAAACGTTAGGCCGACTAACAACACATTATCGTAGTTTACAAACATCGTTTCTGTAAGGAGAATAAGTCAATAACAGTGTTGACTAATCTACTTAATTTTATTAGTATTCAATTTGTATAATTAAATAAATTAGTAATATTAAAATAAAACTCCGTAATAAACAAAAAGGACAGATATAAAAACTTAAAAAGGGCGGACATAAAATTGAAGAAGGAAGATATGTAGACATAAATGCGTGCGTGTATTTTTGTTCATCGAAAACAGGATGCCGTGAGAACCCCGGTCCCTTTGTGTTTGCCTTGCCTGCATTCTTACCTCTTTACTCGTGCCGTATTCTTTTACTCCCATTTCTTTCACTACTCTGTAATATTTTACAGTAGAATTTTACTGCCACTGTTTTCCTGCTTTCTCATAGTAAAATTTATGGTAATATGATTCGGGTATTCTGTAGTTGTTGCATATTACAATGTGCAGCAGTTGTTTATTACTCCTTAATTTGCATGTATTAATAATGTTTTGTCCCGTACCTCAGTCACTTTGATTAATATAATGTATATACTAAGTCCCGTAGTAAACGTATTAGTGAATTAATAAGTGTTGAGTTGTTGTTCTAGAAAATGTAATTGATTAAATCTTTTCGAATGGTTATCAGTTTTAAAACCTCGAAAAGTTTCAAAGATCGATCTAAGGTATATATACTTTTCATTTGCTGTTTTTATTTTGCTCTTATTAACTTATGGCGATGATGAACTGAATGTTTTTTTTTTCCTTTGGAAAGGTCTCTGAGGAGTTTTCCAAACCTTTGATGGTATTGTCAACATCGTCGCGAGTTGAGTTTCCTCTTAACGTATGTATGAGTGACAAATGAGAAGAATCGATTTCGATATCGCTGTTAAAAAAAAGATAATAGAATTATTTAGTTTGTTTGTGCAGAAAGTAGCAGAAACTAAAGAGAAAATCAAAAAAATATTGTTATATTAAAGAGAATATATATATATATATATATATATATATATATATATATATATATATATATATATATATATATGGGCAGGATCAATGGGGAAGTAACCAATCGGGGAAAAACGGGGGGAACCAAATTTTTTTTTTCTTTTTTTGGGAATTTTTTTTTCCGGCATCAAGATCACACGAAAATATGAACATTTAGAAGGGACACTTCGTGATGAATGTTATTATTTAGGCGGGAAAACGATTGACAAAAATAACATTCAAGATAATATTGTTCGTGAAGAATATGAACCTTTTTTTTCTTCATGTTTTGTGAAATAAAATTTAGCCCGATTTAGAGTTTAGGGTTTAGGGTTTAGGGTTTGGTGTTTTGGGTTTATTCCATAAACCCAAAACACCAAACCCTAAACCCTAAACTCTAAACCGTTCGTGTTAAAAACTCAATCTAAATCCTAAACCTAAACCCTAAATCTAAACCCTAAATCTAAACCCTAAACCCTAAATTTCTAAACCCTAATATCTAAACCCTATAAACCCTAATATCTAAACCCCAATAGCTAAAACCTCAACATACGCTCGAAAAATACGATAATTGTTATATATTACTTCTTCGAGCGTTTTCCCGCCAAAATAAAAACATTTATCACAAAGTGTCTCTACTAAATGTCCCAATTATGTTTCCAAAAACAATTTTACTACAATAGTAAGTTTAATAAACTTTAAAACATTTAGTACATGAGTTAAATAACCAACAAAACCGAGCATGGTGATTGGGGATACGCTACCCAATCCTAATAACTCCAAAAGCACACTTCTAAAGCAAACTACGCGAGTCCACTAGTCCCCATGCTTACCCGAGCCACCGCCTCCAAGCCAATCTATAAAAATGTAAACAATGAGAGGGTAAGCTAACGCTTAGTGAGTGAGAATATACTACATACATATATATGCATAAAATGGACACGCCACACAAGTAAATCAAATAACGCATACCGGAGCATCCAAGCATAAAGGCAAGCTAAGCTAAGCATACCGTACGATCACTAAGCAACAAGCTAAAGATACAACAAATATAAGTTCACCGACGACGATGTGAACAACGCTCATAAGCTACACCCTGAGGGTTAGCTACATCACAAACATACAACGATATATAGAACAATATATAAACGTCCAAGGTTAACCCCTTAACCCAAATACCAAAACCGACTACCAATTACCAAAATAAAGATTTGGCCGAACTACACGAGCCTTAGTAAATCCGCATCCACACGAGACTACTATCTTCAATAACACAACAACATCGAGGTTGGCCGAACTACACGAGCCTTAGTAATCCGCAACCACACGAGATCACTACCTCAATAAGATGACCGAACTACACGCGTCATCGTGAATCCGAACTACACGAGACTCACTTCCGATAAGATGACCGAACTACACGTGTCATCGTGAATCCGCATCCACACGTGACCCACTTCTCCCAAACACAAGTCAATATCAACCCTTCGCCATTGGGGTTATATAATTCACATCACAAGCATATGTGATAACGTACACACAAAGTCTCGTCAAAGGTGGTCAACCAAAACGCATAACCGTGCTAATTGGACACATGCACAAGTCCATCAAATCCACCTATATGTGAAGTGAGCTCTATAGCCGAGAATCACTTCACCCGACCCGCACTCATCCTACACATACATATGTGTAACAACCCTGATTTTTCCGTTACTTCCGTTAACCTTCCGTTAGTTTATTTAACGGCGATTATTTAACTTTTATGTGTTTATGTGTAATAAATGCATACTTGATCTTCGGAGGGTTACAATAATTAATATGGGTTGATATTAATTCAAATAAATATTTCGGATAATGAAATACGATAAAAACGATACGATTTTGATAATAGCTTTTTGAGCAACGAAACGCTCGGGTTTATTTTAATAATTAATTTTATTAATTATTAACTTTTTAAAATATTTAATTTATTGAGTTTTTAATAAATTAAGCGATTGGTTGCGTTTAACGATCGGGTTAGCGTTCCGGGCCTTCGGTACGACTAAACGACACTTAAAACGGACCACGATTACACGGAATTGCAAAACACGAGCCCGGGAATACTCCATGGGCCATGTTCGGCCGACCACCCCCTTCCCCACCCTTATTTTGTTAATTTTTGACTACTTGGAGGACTTATGTGCAATTAGGGAGAACTAGGGTTGATATAAATAGAAGTGTTTAACCTAATTGGAACCAAGAAACAAAAAACACAGCTTTTTCCCTCCTCTGCTCCCTCCCACCATCGACCATCACCATCACCACCACACCTTCATCTTTCAAAATTAGCAAAAGTGTTCTACACGAATCGCGTTCATCTCCTCGTTCTCTATCCATTGGTATAAACAATTTTGTGATCTAAGGTATATTTACATGAACCCTAATTCTTAAAAATCTAATTTTTATGAGAGTTTCATAGTTATGTTGTCAATTGCTCAAGTCTATACGCGTACGTGTTAATCGTTATCGTTATATTGATTGTTTGATGCGCTAGGGTTTAAAAACGAATTTGTTTTTGCATGATCAGAAAAATTAAGTTTTTCAAATATTAATTATTATGTTATAATCAGATTCCTTACGAAAAACTATTGAGTTTAGGCTTTGGATTCGCTTGATTTCGTTTCCGTATGATTAAGTTATGTCAATTTGAATTATTGTTGTGTTTTTGTTGCTTGATCAGAAATATGGAATTGTTAAACAACGAATTGGCATGTGAAACTTATACCACTGGAAATATAATTTAAAAACACTCAATTTAGACTAGGATATCATGTCGTTTGCTTATGTATAGCCCGAGATATGATTGAATTAGTGTAAAAGTAGTTTTATACAGCACTTGCATGAAAATAACCTTGTATGATAAAATGTGTTAACTTCTGTGATTAAAGATTTGCATATTTGAAATGTAGACAAAAATTAATTCACTTTTTATGTGGATATCATAGGCTAATTGTATCTAGATCTTCGGATAATCGCGTGCGAATGTGACTAGCTAAATGAGAATCGAATCTGCAAATTGCTCACTTTTTTATACTCTGTAGATTGTGTTTATTGATTGAGCATGTATGATTCTGGAAAATTAAACTTAACATGATATGTGACTTATTGTTAGTTTATGTCAATCTCTGAAACCTTATGAATTGGGCACAATAGAGCCATACTTTATGGGAATTTTGATTTGAGCAGAAAACTGAATGTTCAACTTGCACGAATAAACTGTACAAATTGGCTGAACAAAAGTTGCTAGATTTTTGTTACATGTTACTTTGACTTGTTCTTGAACTATGGCCACTGGTCTTGTATCAATTGCATGTTCCTAACTCCGGTTATAGCCAAAATGAAATCAGTGCGCGGTCAGAAACTGACTTGGCAAACCCCAAATGTATCCCTTCTGATTCCTAACTTTTAATTGTCGTATGAGTCCCTGGCCGGACTTTTTGGAATCAATTTTAAGTATATTTATGATCTGGAGTTTGTCATGTTTACTTGAATTTTGTACTATGAGATAATATGCTAAGTATGCTACGTGTTCATGAACTTTGTGCATAACGATAAACTGAAATTGTGAAAATGATCATTCATGACCTAAAACGTATTGTTTGACTTAGGTTTGACATGTTGACCAATATTTGACATGAACCTACTGATGTTGACTTTATTTGACCACATTGACCAAGTTTGACTTTCGGTTTGACTTCGGTTGACTTTGTTTGACTTGAATGATATAGTTGACTTTTACTTTGAAACGCGTCGAGTCGAGCAATAAGACAACGTACACTATGAAACCACACTTATTTAAGATACATATATTGACCAACCTAAATACGTATACTTAGGTTGCATTACTCGGCTATAAACCGTACAAGTTAATTGTCCACTTTTCAATCCGAGCTTTATTCAAAGGTGAGTCTATAGTCCCGCTTTTTACATGTTTTCAGGGATGAGAATACACGCTGTTATACTTACATTTTCAAATGCTTTTGTATTGAAATGATTACTATATATGCATATTGAGTTTGTTTAAAAAGCTTCTAGCTTGAATACTTTTAATACCATCAGTGTAAGCATAATTTAGATGGGCGGATCCGTTAGGTTGACAACCTCACCCACTATAAAAACTGTGGTGCATTTACTTTGAACATTAAATACATTTGAACAAGTGTATAACATTTTACGAGGTAAGGCGGGTATAGTGGCTTCTATACTCGGGTCATTGCTAGTATTCAGGTGCTCATATTATGCAAACGTTTTACGACTTTGTGTTGTACTTGTAAAATCTCGTGGTCAAGGAAATTAAACTATTTTTCTGATAACTGCTTTTCAGATACTGTTATACTTTTAAACCTGTAGATTCACCAACATTATTTGTTGACCTGTTTTTGCGTGTTTTTATTCTCAGGTCCTTAAGAGGTAGGCTTCCGATGTGTTTGCTGCATGACTGGCCGTGGAGTCAGCATTTGATTTTAAAGAACATTATTTACTTTCGCATTTAAAACTTTTATACTGTTTAAATGTAATGACCCGCACTTTTTCGATCGTTCTATACTTATAAGATTAATATTTACATAAATTAAACCTTACCAACATGATAAGCAATCCAAATTGTTGAGATTTATGTTTTCGAAAAGAGTTCTACACAACGTTTGACCGTCTAGTTTGACCGATGATATCACGAACTATATAATATATGATAATTATACGTTTGTGTATATATATGTATATATACATATTTAACATGATCTAAGGATGTTTTAATACCTCATTTTGTATTAATAACAATAAGTTATAAGTATATTTTGAAACTACTAACTTAAGTTTTTAAAACGATAACCATACGTAACGTTATTTGACATAAATACTTATGACCTATAATGTTTATACATATATCGTATAAGTAATGTATTTAATCACTTTTTAAGGACTTAAATACATAAAACAATATAAGTGTATTCACAAAAGATAGCTATATTTGAATTCTCATTCCATTTTTCACAAGATTTCTATACGTATATCTACGGTATATGTACCCGTATCATACCTAGCTTCTATACGTATTTACTATTGGTATATACACATCAAATCACCACCTATCCAGCCCTTGTTACTACCCTAGGTATAAGGTAATTAGAATTTGGAAGCTTGTTGACTAATTACATAAAATAACAAACTAAAAATCTTATCATGTTCTCCATGATACACGTTTTTTTAAGGCTATAAGGATCACCATTTCTAGTTCAATTTCTAACCTCATTTCTTAGTTAAACACACACTCTTTCATAACCCTTAGACACCTTAAGCAATTCAGTAAGTTACCATGAAGATCTAGCCATAAAAACATCACTTAATCACCATAAGAAAACCCTTACAAAAACACTTCAAGAATCCTTCCAAGAACACAAGTTTACTTCCAACCTTTTGATCCAACTCCACCACTCTTTTGGTTCTAGGTTTTTACTCCTCTTTTACAGAAATCTTGTCCAAGTAACTTGAGGTAGTAACTTTGTTCATAACCTTATTCGATTCATATATATATAGCTATCTTATTTTATGGTATAAAATTTTAACAACAAGAACATAGTTTGAATGTTTTCAAACTTGTTTGCAAACTAAATAGATCCTTCTAACTTAACTTTTAAAATACTTCAAGACCTGTAATATATTATAAATATATGCTAATTTAACAAGGTATAACTTGGTTTTTCAAAGAACACCTTAAAAACTGTTTTTACGACGTCGGAGTGCAACCGGGGGCTGTTTTGGGTTGGATAATTAAAAACTATTTTGAACCTTGAATTGGAGGTTTATTTTCTGGAAAAATGATATTTACTATGAATATGATAACACATAAAAATTTCATGATTTAACTCAAAGTATAAGTATTTTTAGAAAAATAATCATTTAATGTTGTTTACATAAGGGAAAATGATTAACTTCATAAGTTTCACCAAAGTTTGACCTATGACCTGTGATTTCGAATACAAACTAAGGTATTTACAGTTCATAGTCTTAAAGAAGAACTCGATCCAAGGAAGTGGCAAGTTGAACCAACGAAAACGGAGTTGTAACGAAGAAACTATGACCAAAACAAGATCGGATATCCAAAACTAGTTTAGCCACGAAAATAATTGGAGAAAAATTAAATGAATCACATCTTTCTAAAATAACATGATATTTTATATATGTGTACTCATAATTTAATTTTATATATTTCAGGACCACCCGTAAACAATACGAGAAGATTAATCATAAGATTCCATGATTGTACGCAACACGTCATTTGACAACACCGGTACTTTATGTACGCAACACGTCATTTGACAACACCGGTACCGTGGGTCAAGATTAATCCCGACCAATACAAATACGATGGGGTTTTATTTATTTCGATGGGGGTTTTATTTATTTATTAAACACCTAAATATGAACCATTAAAATTGAATTACTAACATCGGACTGCTAACTACGGACTAAGAAGACATTAAAAGTATTATAAGTATATATATATGTGACGATTGTTTTAAATGAAAATATATTGATAAATTATATATGGATAGGTTCGTGATATCAACCGGAGACCAAGTCAAAATATATATATCTTCAAGGCAAAAGTGAGTATATAGTCCCACTTTTAAACTCTAAGTATTTCGGGATGAGAATACATGTATTTTATGTTTTACGTTATGGACACAAGTAACTGAAAAATATATTCTACGTTGAGTTGTACCACTGGCATACTTCCCTGTAGCTTGGTAACTATTATTTACAGCGGTATTGTAAACGCGAATCCTGTTGATAGATCTATCGGGCCTGACAACCCCAACCGGACTGGACGACCAGTATTCAACGGTTGCACAGTACTTCGTTTCGTGACTACACTTGGTACGGTGTAGTAAGATTTCATAATAAAGGGAATATGCGACGTGATTAAATGTTAAGTATGGTTACCAAGTGCTCAACCACTTAGAATATTTTTATTAAAATGTTTACATATGAAATCTTGTGGTCTATATTTATATCGCTGCCGGCATTAAACCTATATCTCACCAACTTTATGTTGACGTTTTAAACATGTCTATTCTCAGGTAATAACTAAAAGCTTCCGCTGCAACATGTTGAATTTAAGCAAGATCTTGAGTATGCATATTTGTGTCAAAAAAAAACTGCATATTCGAGGAATTGTAATGTAAAATATGCTAGAAATCGTATTGTTATCATCACATGTAAAGTTTGTAAGTCTAAGATTATCGCTAAACGATAATCATCTTTATATTGTCTAAAGCTTGTATTAACATAAGAGTTATGGTTTGTAATGTAAAATAAATGCAGTTGTTCTTTTAAAAATGTCGCATATAGAGGTCAATACCTCGCAATGAAATCATACGTTATCTAACTCGTTCTTATGGTTAAGGACGGGTTATGACATGTGGTATCAGAGCGGTGGTCTTAGCGAACCAGGTTTGCATTAGTGTGTCTAACTGATAAGTCGTTAGGATACATTAGTAAGTCTGGACTTTGACCGGGTCTGATTTAAAAACCATTGCTTATCATTGTTGGTTAAAATTTATATGTAAATATTATGTAGTACTAATGGGTTAGTTGTTGTGTGATAGATGTCGGGCTCAAAACTTGTTATCACATTCAGCGACTCCGAACCAGAATCTTCAGATGGTGTTCCAGTCATTAACCTATCCGATGACGAAAATGATATCTTTGGGGAAGACTCACAAATTCCGGATGAACCAACTATAGGGAACCCGGAAAGTGAACCCGAGGAGGAAAGTGAACCCGAGGAGGAAAGTGAACCCGAGGAAGAAATACAGGAAATTACGAAAGACAAGTTCGAACTAGGAAAGAAACGAAAGGCTAATGAATTAGAAAATTCAAATCTCGAAGAGGATGATGTGGCACCAACTCCACTAGACACTACCACCCCTATTCCCGCTATTCCTATTCGTTCTATCCCGGCATCTAGTTCTTCAGCCCCACAGCCAAAATATAGGCAGACAGCTAGGATAAGCGTTAGGCCATTCCTTGAACCTAAATGTCCTATAAAATAGACCAAACGATGCGCTGCCGTATTAAACCATGGGATCATATAATGTTTTGTATAATATTATTAGTGTGGTTTGCTTAATGTTCGATGTAAGATAAGCATATGTAAAATAGTGAAGTATGAAATGCAATAATTTTCCATGGTTAAGTATTATTTAGATGGTAGTAATTGGTTCTGTACTAAGCTATTAAGTATGAACATTAACGGGTAGGTACTACCCTAGATATAATTATAAAATGCTAATAAGAAGAAAAGGCTTTTATAATAATACCTGGTTCATATTATTAACAAGCTATAATGTACTGTAAATATACACTACATCTATAATATTCCATGTGAATAATTATTTTCTTTTCATTCTTATAGAAGAATATGGCGCGATTGAATCGAATGACGGAACAAGAAGTAGAGGAATTCATCAACCAGCGAGTGAACGACAGAATGTTATGGGTCGAAGCTGCAAGAGCTGCTGCAGTTAACCCAAATCCTCGTGTAGGATGCACCTACAAGACTTTTCAAGCTTGCAAGCCCTCATCATTCAGTGGAACAGAAGGACCGATCGGTTTAACCCGATGGATAGAAAAGATGGAGACTGTGTTTAAAATCAGTGGTTGTGTTGAAAAGGACATGACCAAGTATGCATCGTGCACTTTACAAGATAGTGCACTCACGTGGTGGAAAAATTATGTGAAGGCTGTAGGAGGAGATGTAGCTTATGATACTCCATGGGAAGAATTCAAAACAATGTTAATCAACGAGTATTGTCCAAGGAACGAGGTTAGGAAGTTGGAAGATGAATTACGAAGTCTGAAGGTTGTTGGTACTGAAATCACCAACTACAATCAGCGATTCATGGAATTAGTTTTGCTATGTCCTGAATTGGTTCCAACCGAAGAACGGAAGATTGAAATGTACAAAGATGGTTTGCCCAAAAAGGTCAAGGCAAACGTTACAGCATCGAAACCTAAGACAATTCATGAAGCTATAACCATGGCAAACGAGCTAATGGATCAGGTCATCATGGATAAGAAAGCATCCAATACTGATGTGAAGGTATCAGGTAACAAAAGAAAGTGGAATGGAAATTATGATCGGGGTAACCAACAACAATCTTTTAAGAAACAAGAAATCACGCGAGGTGCGGGTAGTGGTTTAAGCTTTGGTTATAAAGGACAAAATCCTTTATGCAACCGATACCACAAACATCACTCTGGTTACTGTAATGTTGTATGCAACAAATGTAATCGAAAGGGTCATCTTGCTGAAGATTGTAGGGCTCTCGTTACAAATACAAATGGTACCAAGACTCCTGCCACCAATGCAAATAGAACTGCTTTGGCTACCATTACTTGTTATGGGTGTGGAAAACAAGGTCACTATAAGAGCCAGTGTCCGAATCCAGAGAAGAATAATGGATCTGCACGTGGAAGAGCATTTGTTATTAATGCTAGAGAGGCGTGTGAAGACCCGGAGCTTGTTACGGGTACGTTTACCATTAATAACTTATCCGCATCTATTATATTTGATACTGGTGCCGATAGAAGTTACGTGAGTAGAGGCTTTTACGCTAAATTGAATTGTTCATCATTACCTCTAGATGCTAAGTACATGATTGAGTTAGCTAATGGTAAACTAATTAAAGCCGATAAAATTTGCCGCGATTGTAAAATAAATTTAGCCGGAGAAACATTTAAAATTGACTTAATACCCGTAGAATTAGGAAGTTTTGATGTAATAGTCGGCATGGACTGGATGTCCAAAGTAGGATCTGAAGTTGTGTGTGCCAAGAAGGCAATTCGCATTCCTTGTAAGGATAAAATGCCGGTGATGATTTATGGAGAGAAGGGTAACTCAAAGCTAAAACTCATTAGCTGTTTGAAAGCCAAGAAGTGTTTAGAAAAGGGATGTTATGCTATTATAGCACATGTTAATAAAGTCGAAAAGAAAGAAAAAGAGAAGTGCATCAACGACGTGCCTGTGGCAAGAGATTTTCCTGAAGTTTTTCCGGAAGAGTTGCCGGGATTACCTCCATTTAGATCTGTAGAATTTCAAATAGATTTAGTACCAGGAGCTGCACCAGTTGCCCGTTCTCCATATAGACTTGCACCGTCCGAGTTAAAAGAACTTCAGAGTCAGTTAAAAGAATTACTGGATCGTGGATTCATACGACCAAGTACTTCACCGTGGGGAGCTCCGATTCTATTTGTTAAAAAGAAAGATGGATCTTTTAGGATGTGTATAGATTATCGTGAATTAAATAAGTTAACTATCAAGAATCGGTATCCACTACCGAGAATTGACGACTTATTTGATCAACTCCAAGGATCATGTGTGTACTCGAAAATTAACCTAAGATCGGACTATCATCAATTACGCGTCAAAGAAGAAGATATACCGAAAACTGCTTTTCGGACACGTTATGGTCATTACGAATTTTTGGTCATGCCGTTTGGGTTGACAAATGCGCCAGCTGTATTCATGGACCTTATGAATCGAGTTTGTAATCCGTATTTAGATAAGTTTGTTATCGTTTTTATTGATGACATTCTTATCTATTCCAAGAGTGAGCAAGAGCATGAGCAGCATTTAAGGTTAATATTAGAGTTGTTGAGAAAAGAACAGCTATATGCTAAATTTTCTAAATGTGCTTTCTGGTTGAAAGAAGTGCAATTTCTTGGCCACGTTGTTAGTAGCAAAGGAATTCAGGTTGATCCAGCAAAAATTGAAGCCATTGAAAAATGGGAGACTCCTAAGACACCAACGCAGATATGCCAATTTTTGGGTTTAGCCGGTTATTATAGAAGGTTTATTCAAGATTTTTCCCGAATAGCTAAGTCGTTGACAGCGTTAACGCAAAAAGGGAAGAAATATGAATGGACCTCTGAGCAGGAGAGTGCATTTCAATTACTAAAGAAGAAGTTAACTACGGTGCCTATTTTATCGTTACCAGAAGGGAACGATGATTTTGAAATATATTGTGACGCTTCGCGACAAGGTTTTGGTTGCGTTCTTATGCAACGGAAGAAAGTTATTGCATACGCATCCCGACAATTGAAGATTCACGAGCGGAATTATACGACTCATGATCTAGAACTGGGAGCAGTCGTGTTTGCATTGAAGATATGGAGACACTACTTGTATGGGGTTAAATGCACTGTGTTTACTGATCATAAAAGTCTTCAACATATTTTTGATCAGAAACAGCTGAACATGAGGCAACGTAGGTGGGTCGAGTTAATAAACGACTATGATTGTGAAATTCGTTATCATCCCGGGAAAGCGAATGTGGTGGCTGACGCACTAAGCAGAAAGGAACGAGAACCAATTCGAGTACGAGCGATGAACATAAAAATTCGCATGAATCTCAACTCACAAATCAAAGAAGTTCAACGAGAAGCACTTACTAAAGAAAACATAAGAAATGAAATAATGAAGAAGTATGAGAAGCAACTCGTTATACGGGAAGACGGAATTCGATATTTTGCAAACCGTATTTGGGTACCGAAGTTGGGTGGATTAAGGAAGTTGATATTGAATGAGGCACATAAGACAATATACTCGATACATCCTGGAGTTGGAAAGATGTACCAAGATCTTAAGACACATTATTGGTGGCCTAATTTAAAGACAGACGTTGCAACATATGTTGGGGAGTGTTTAACTTGTTCCAAAGTCAAAGCAGAACACCAAAAGCTGTCAGGGCTACTTCAACAACCAGAAATCCCAGAATGGAAATGGGATGGTATTACCATGGATTTCATCACGAAGTTACCAAAGACTGTCTGGGGATATGATACCATTTGGGTAATTGTTGATCGTCTCACCAAATCTGCACATTTCTTGCCTATAAAGGAAACGGATAGAATGGAGAAATTATTACGATTATATATAAAGGAAATAGTTTCAAGGCATGGAATACCTATTTCCATTATATCTGATCATGATAGTAGATTTACCTCAAAGTTCTGGCAATCACTACAGGAGGCACTAGGAACTCGTTTGGATATGAGCACCGCATATCATCCGCAAACTGACGGGCAGAGTGAAAGAACAATTCAGACTCTTGAAGACATGCTCAGGGCATGTGTGATCGATTTTGGAAACGGATGGGATAAGTATTTACCGTTAGCAGAATTCTCATATAATAATAGTTATCATGCGAGTATTAAAGCTGCACCATTCGAAGCACTGTATGGAAGGAAGTGTAGATCTCCTATCTGTTGGAATGAAGTAGGAGATCGACAATTAACTGGTCCCGAGATCATACACGAAACGACTGAGAAGATAGTACAAATCAAGGAGAGATTGAAAACAGCCCGTAGCCGTCAAAAGAGCTACGCCGATGTCCGAAGGAAACCATTAGAGTTTCAGATCGAGGACATGGTTATGTTAAAGGTGTCACCGTGGAAAGGTGTAATACGCTTCGAAAAAAGGGGTAAACTGAACCCAAGATATGTAGGCCCGTTCAAGATCAATGAACGCATTGGACCGGTAGCTTATCGACTCGAATTACCGCAACAACTCGTCGGAGTACATAATACCTTTCACGTCTCAAACCTTAAGAAGTGTATTGCAAAGGAAGACCTCACCATTCCTCTTGAAGAAATCCAAGTTGACGAGAAATTACAATTCGTAGAAGAACCAGTCGAAATCATGGACCGTGAAGTTAAACAGCTCAAGCAGAGCAACATACCGATCGTTAAGGTTCGTTGGAATGCTCGAAGAGGTCCCGAGTTTACGTGGGAACGGGAGGACCAGATGAAACGAAAATATCCACACTTGTTTCCCGATGACGCAAAATAGGTACAATTTTAAAATTTCGGGACGAAATTTATTTAACGGGTAGGTACTGTAATGACCCGCACTTTTTCGATCGTTCTATACTTATAAGATTAATATTTACATAAATTAAACCTTACCAACATGATAAGCAATCCAAATTGTTGAGATTTATGTTTTCGAAAAGAGTTTTACACAACGTTTGACCGTCTAGTTTGACCGATGATATCACGAACTATATAATATATGATAATTATACGTTTGTGTATATATATGTATATATACATATTTAACATGATCTAAGGATGTTTTAATACCTCATTTTGTATTAATAACAATAAGTTATAAGTATATTTTGAAACTACTAACTTAAGTTTTTAAAACGATAACCATACGTAACGTTATTTGACATAAATACTTATGACCTATAATGTTTATACATATATCGTATAAGTAATGTATTTAATCACTTTTTAAGGACTTAAATACATAAAACGATATAAGTGTATTCACAAAAGATAGCTATATTTGAATTCTCATTCCATTTTTCACAAGATTTCTATACGTATATCTACGGTATATGTACCCGTATCATACCTAGCTTCTATACGTATTTACTATTGGTATATACACATCAAATCACCACCTAACCAGCCCTTGTTACTACCCTAGGTATAAGGTAATTAGAATTTGGAAGCTTGTTGACTAATTACATAAAATAACAAACTAAAAATCTTATCATGTTCTCCATGATACACGTTTTTTTAAGGCTATAAGGATCACCATTTCTAGTTCAATTTCTAACCTCATTTCTTAGTTAAACACACACTCTTTCATAACCCTTAGACACCTTAAGCAATTCAGTAAGTTACCATGAAGATCTAGCCATAAAAACATCACTTAATCACCATAAGAAAACCCTTACAAAAACACTTCAAGAATCCTTCCAAGAACACAAGTTTACTTCCAACCTTTTGATCCAACTCCACCACTCTTTTGGTTCTAGGTTTTTACTCCTCTTTTACAGAAATCTTGTCCAAGTAACTTGAGGTAGTAACTTTGTTCATAACCTTATTCGATTCATATATATATAGCTATCTTATTTTATGGTATAAAATTTTAACAACAAGAACATAGTTTGAATGTTTTCAAACTTGTTTGCAAACTAAATAGATCCTTCTAACTTAACTTTTAAAATACTTCAAGACCTGTAATATATTATAAATATATGCTAATTTAACAAGGTATAACTTGGTTTTTCAAAGAACACCTTAAAAACTGTTTTTACGACGTCGGAGTGCAACCGGGGGCTGTTTTGGGTTGGATAATTAAAAACTATTTTGAACCTTGAATTGGAGGTTTATTTTCTGGAAAAATGATATTTACTATGAATATGATAACACATAAAAATTTCATGATTTAACTCAAAGTATAAGTATTTTTAGAAAAATAATCATTTAATGTTGTTTACATAAGGGAAAATGATTAACTTCATAAGTTTCACCAAAGTTTGACCTATGACCTGTGATTTCGAATACAAACTAAGGTATTTACAGTTCATAGTCTTAAAGAAGAACTCGATCCAAGGAAGTGGCAAGTTGAACCAACGAAAACGGAGTTGTAACGAAGAAACTATGACCAAAACAAGATCGGATATCCAAAACTAGTTTAGCCACGAAAATAATTGGAGAAAAATTAAATGAATCACATCTTTCTAAAATAACATGATATTTTATATATGTGTACTCATAATTTAATTTTATATATTTCAGGACCACCCGTAAACAATACGAGAAGATTAATCATAAGATTCCATGATTGTACGCAACACGTCATTTGACAACACCGGTACTTTATGTACGCAACACGTCATTTGACAACACCGGTACCGTGGGTCAAGATTAATCCCGACCAATACAAATACGATGGGGTTTTATTTATTTCGATGGGGGTTTTATTTATTTATTAAACACCTAAATATGAACCATTAAAATTGAATTACTAACATCGGACTGCTAACTACGGACTAAGAAGACATTAAAAGTATTATAAGTATATATATATGTGACGATTGTTTTAAATGAAAATATATTGATAAATTATATATGGATAGGTTCGTGATATCAACCGGAGACCAAGTCAAAATATATATATCTTCAAGGCAAAAGTGAGTATATAGTCCCACTTTTAAACTCTAAGTATTTCGGGATGAGAATACATGTATTTTATGTTTTACGTTATGGACACAAGTAACTGAAAAATATATTCTACGTTGAGTTGTACCACTGGCATACTTCCCTGTAGCTTGGTAACTATTATTTACAGCGGTATTGTAAACGCGAATCCTGTTGATAGATCTATCGGGCCTGACAACCCCAACCGGACTGGACGACCAGTATTCAACGGTTGCACAGTACTTCATTTCGTGACTACACTTGGTACGGTGTAGTAAGATTTCATAATAAAGGGAATATGCGACGTGATTAAATGTTAAGTATGGTTACCAAGTGCTCAACCACTTAGAATATTTTTATTAAAATGTTTACATATGAAATCTTGTGGTCTATATTTATATCGCTGCCGGCATTAAACCTATATCTCACCAACTTTATGTTGACGTTTTAAACATGTCTATTCTCAGGTGATAACTAAAAGCTTCCGCTGCAACATGTTGAATTTAAGCAAGATCTTGAGTATGCATATTTGTGTCAAAAATAAAACTGCATATCTGAGGAATTGTAATGTAAAATATGCTAGAAATCGTATTGTTATCATCACATGTAAAGTTTGTAAGTCTAAGATTATCGCTAAACGATAATCATCTTTATATTGTCTAAAGCTTGTATTAACATAAGAGTTATGGTTTGTAATGTAAAATAAATGCAGTTGTTCTTTTAAAAATGTCGCATATAGAGGTCAATACCTCGCAATGAAATCATACGTTATCTAACTCGTTCTTATGGTTAAGGACCGGTTATGACATTAAATACTGTTGGCTTGTGGTTACGATCACAACAGTGTTTCTATTTTAGGATTATTGACTTGTGCTTTTGAAAGTTAATTTTTAATAAAATTAAATGCGATTGCTTTAAACGTCTCATGCAGAGGGTGTAACTGTTAACTGTGGGACCTGGATTAACATGCTGTCAGATGATAATTTGGTGGGGTGTTATAGTTGGTATCAGAGCTAACGGTTCGTAGAGAAACTAGGACTTGCATTAGAGTGTCTGATATGGTCATTAGGACACCTTGATGAGTCTAGACTACGACCGGGACTTAGTCATTACATGAGTACTTTGTGACTAACGTTATTTACTTGACTAATCTGTTTCGTATGTGTTCTTGTACTATGAGTTAGATGTCACAGGATTCAGGAAACAGTGGCAGCGACTCCAGTGTAGCTGAGGTGAATGCTCCTGCCCCAGCACCAGCACCTGCTCCGCATCAGATACCTAACCATCCCGTGAACCTTTATACATTGGATTTGGTTCATACTAACCGTAACAGGGATATTGTTGATCGTGTTAACGCTTTGAGCGATATTGATAGTACATATCCGCACCCCGATGATCTTGATAGGTTGGACGAAAGGGTCACATGTATAAATACTTATACGTACGAGGCTGAAGCGAGGTTCATTGAGATGGCGGGATTGATAGCTGCCTTAACTTCCAGGGTTGCTGCGTTGGAGGCGGAACGTAATAGGTCGAGGAATGATGGACCTGCCTCCCGTACCCGACAGAAGAGGAAGTGAAGGGTCGTTGACCAGGAGCTTCTTTTCCTTTTTCATCCGCCATACTTTCTTTAATTGATTATATAAAACTTATCGGGTGTTATAAACCGGGCTACTAGTACATTATGTTTATTGTTTGGGTTACTACTTTTGGATATCGATTTATCACTTATGGATTTTATTTATAATAATGGTGGTTTATGCTATCAGTAACTATTATCTTTTATTGCATGCGGTAATATTCTATATTTAGTAACTTTGTATGACCATAATACTTGTGTTACGTTATACGACTACTATTGCCATTATTGCTACTACTTAGTGCTACTGCTACTACTACCACTACTATCACTACATAACACTAGTACCACTACTACTACCACTAGTGTCACTACTAACACTACTATCACTACTATCACTACTTACACTACTTCTCACTACTAGCGAATCTTTTCGTACTATTATTTACTAGTCTTCATGTGACGATCGCTCCAAATCCATATGGACGAACACGTCATTCATCGATTTCATTGCGAGATATTTGACCTCTATATGATACGTTTTGTAAATATTGCATTCTTTTGAAAAGGCACACCATATATGAATATTTAAATCAAACGTTTTCGACAACTGATGATTTCTACATATAGACAATCACCGTAATATAATAGTTTACAATAGTACTTCCGTTGACAATGCAGTCAAAATAAGATACATGGTGATGATTTGGTGAATGCAACGTTTCCTTGAAAAATATGCCATGTAAGACTCCATGCACATAGCTTGTCTAACATATAAGCAAACAGCGGAAGACTTCTAGGGAACCTGAGAATAAACATGCTAACAAGTGTCAACACAAATGTTGGTGAGTTCATAGTTTTAATGTTTTGCATAATCTGTACATAAAGGTTTCATCCAGAAACGTTTATCAAAATATTCTACAAGATTGAGCACCCTGGTAACTAAACTTAACGTATATATAATTTATACCCTTTGTATAATCATCTTAATAATACACGCAAACCAACGTGTACGCTTCTCAAATAGCATATGTCCGTTAAAAGGCTAGTGCTCTAGCTCGGATGGGGATATCAAGCCCTATGGATCCATATACTACTACTCGCGCCCACCAGTTCTTATAACCGGCAGTTACTAGTTACCAAAGCTAAGGAATTTTCGGTTCAAACTCAGTATAGAATTTAGTATGTACTTGTGTCCATTGTTTAAAATAAATTGCTCGTATTCTCAGCCCAAAAATATATATTGCAAAAGCATTTAAAAAGGGAGTAAATGAAACTCACCTTAGCAGCATATAAAGTCGTTCACCAAAATGTGACTGAAACTCGGATTACCAAATAACCGTAGATTTCAACCTAGAGAACATATGTTGGTCAATAAATGTCTATCAAGCTAGGTTAGGTCATAGTGTATCACAATCCTAATGCTCGAGATTGACATACAAAAGTTATCCAAAGTCGTTTCAAAAAGTCAATTTTGACAATAGTTCAACAAAACGAGATGTGCCTTATATAAGGATTCATTTACTCGGCTAGTAGTATTCAAAAATCCAAATTATCAATCTTATAAACAAGTTGTTTAAGTATCAATTGCGGATTCAAAAGCAATTCCAATTAACGTCAATCATAATTCAGTTGACCATATCTTTTAATTCGTTCATCGAAATTACGCGATTTCTAAATGAAAAGTTATTGATTTTTCCCCAGCTTTCTAAAAACATGCATATCATATACCTTTTATCAGTAATATATGTATTTAATTCGTGATTCATCATAAACTGTTTAACGAGGAAATTTAGCATACAAGCATGCATAAATATATATTATCGAGCACTAGACATGGATACACAATTAATATATAAAAGATAAGATATGAATGCTCACGTATCAATATTGTGATTCAATATTGTAGGAAAGTACGTAGACGTAACAGAGATGATAAACACTAGGTTTGATTTGCAATCAATACCCACGAACATTACCCATAACCTTCATTGCTACAACCTATAGTTTCCTTAGCTCTATCCCGCTCGAAAACCCATTTTGAAAGTGACACGCTCATAACCTCGTCGTAATATTTTATGTATAATATTACTAATAATAATAATAAGATTAATAATAATAATAATAATATTAATCTTAATAATAATAATAATAATAATAATAATAATATTGTTATTATTATTAATATAAATAATAGAGAGATCAGTGTTGTATATGTGTGTGTAAACGAACAGAAATCGACTGGAATTTATAGATGTCTCATGTCCAGCCTTCCCATGCGATCGCATGGGTTCACAGGCCTACAGCCATGCGATCGCATGTCCTCTAAATCCAGCTCACATTGTTTTTGTCCTAAATCTTGCCGACATATTTTTATATTAATATATAATATATATAATCTATATAATTAATTATATATTATATTAAATTCACGTGCATAGTTGACTTGTAATTTTCGTTCCGATAAGTCGTACGTCGTCACTCGACTTATGTCCCGGTTCTGGTTTTTTGAACGTCCTTTCGTATACTGAGAAAACTTGTACTTTACGTTTCGTGAATCGTACCTTTGTCAAAATATAGTCTTAAATTATCCATATACTATACCACTCGAGATATAACTTATACATTTGAGTGTTTTGGTCATTTACTTCTATAAATCATCGTCTCGCTATTTATTAATATATATATAATATATACATTTTCATTTTGAAATAGTATTTTATTGTAGCAAAGTTACTGTAGCAAAGTTTTTTTTACTGTAGTAAATAGTGATTTTCGAAAACACTGTAGCTTTTCGGGTACTGTAGCAATTCGAAAATACTGTAGCAAATTAGTGTTTTACTGGTTCATCTTAAACATTTTAGTTAACTTATCTAAATATTAATCGAATCAATAATCGAATGTTACTATCGTTTACTAAATAACTTGAAATCATATATATATATATATATATATATATATATATATATATATATATATATATATATATATATATATATATATATATATATATATATATATATATATATATATATGTATGTATATATATATATATATGCACATTAAGTTATATATATATTGTTCGTGAATCTTCGAGAACAGTCAAATAATAATTGATTACATGAATATAGTTCCAAAACTTTGAGACTCAACATTACAGACTTTGCTTATCGTGTCGAAAACATTAAATCATTTAAAGATGGAGTTTAAACTTGGTCAGAAATTTCCGGGTCGTCAGAGTACCTACCCGTTAAAGAAATTTTGTCCCGAAATTTGAGTGAGGTCGTCATGGCTAACAATAAAAATGTTTTCATGACGAATATGAGTTGATAATTAGAGTTTTATCACCGCTGAATAATATTTATAAAACAATCCAATTACTCGAAGCGTATGAGAGGAATTATCCTAAAATAGTGAAATGAAGGAATAGAGATTCGTCTTAATTTTTGACGTAGTAACGATTGATTTCCAGAATTTAAGGAATAGAAAATCTTCATATTCTAAATAAGATTTGATTCTTCGGGAATTAAGGAGATTAAGATCTTCTTTAATTAAATGCATAATCTGCCTCGATTGCTATGTCTGATATTTCACTATAAATTGACCTCTTTCGTTTCATTTATTTTCACCACTCCTATAAGCTTCTTCCTTATTTCATACTTCCTAATAGATTATGAAAATGATTAATCCAGTTCTGATTCTTGATATTTTCTCTGCTATCGTATCCTTCATTCTTCTTTTTCATCTGCCACCAGAGGAGGTTATTTCTTCTACTATTACCTTGGGGTTATAGTGTTTTTCATTCTCCCGTGTCTTTATATTGCTATACACATTGATATACACGGTTTGTAATTTTGGGGTTTTTATCGGGCTTTTTATTCTCCATTATATTTCGGAGCTTCATGCTTTTGTTTTCTCTTCCCGACCTTAAGTCAAGCGGATAATGGTCCATAGTTCATAGCTATACATTTCGGAATGAACATAGTTAATGTTCTAAGAAAGAAATTGTAATGGCACGATCTTGATTTGTCAAATTACCAGAATATCTGGAAAAGACCGAATCATCAAGAAAAATATTTTCTTGATATGTTTAGAGGTTAAATAGAATGAAAGAGTTATGTAACATGGTTTATGATGAGGGTATGATCTGTGAACCTTTATCACGTTCCATTAGAAACTCAGCATGACTTACTGTAATATAATCACGTTGATCAAGTGTCATTATATTATACTAACTCATGCTTCAATTCCCAACACTACTTCAAAAACATCCATTTTTCGAAATTTTCAGAAATTAGAAACTAAAATAGTTTCTTTTATGATGTAACACAGATAGCGTGAAGAGATAAATAATTTCGGATGATAATAGTTATGAAGATATCTTCAGAAATATCGAAGATATTTATAATGAAAGATATGATAATATCTTAGAATTTCTAATATCGAAGGATGATGAAGAAGATTTGTTCGTAACGGATTTTGAGTCAGGAGCAAGGTATTCGTTAATGACTTCAGCAGATACTAAATCATTTGTATTCTTTGAAGGCAGGTTTAGTCTTTGTGATTTGTCCACAACCTCCTTCATGGTTTGCTCAATCCGTTTTCCAGTTCCAAACCTTCTCTTTTTCTCAGCTTTACCACCCTAGTATTCTTTATCATCAAACTTTTGACTGTTAAGGTCGTTTACAGTTTTTGCTGCTTCATCAGCATTTTTCCAATTTCAGAGAACTAGTTTCGCAGTTTGGGTGTTTTTCAGAAACTTCATATTCGAAGTATGTAAGTCTATAAGATAGACATTATATGTATATATATAACTGTTGGCGTAGAATTACTGTGAAATTCGAAATACTGATTGCTAATTCCCGGTAGTTGGTATGGCAATTACCGTTACAAGATGTGGATGAGTACATGATAGGTTTTCAATGAGTATAATGATTTTTCGGAAGGTCAGGGATCAATGAAGTTGTTGGTAAATTTACTGCTAATGTGGTGGAACATGAAAGGTTCCCCAGTAACAAGAACGTATATGTTAAGGTTATAATAAGGCTAATCTAAAAAGTCGAAGTTGACTGGTTGGAAGTGTGGTAAAACTGGATACTTTGAACAGGGATTGCAAGATTATTTTCGGTAATAACAATGCTAAAGGATCTTTCACAGTTTTGAAGTCAAAGTATAGCTTTGAAAGATGTAGAGATCTAAGAATGATGTCACTTGTTAAAACTTGACTTGGATTCCGTTCTGTCAGAATATATAATTGAATTTGTATGAAAACGATTGTATATCGCTGTGAGTATAGTTAATAATTTTTGAATCAAAGTTAAAGAATGTACAGTGTAACATATTAATTGTGAACTTATATACTTCCCGAGTATTACCTACCCGTTAAAGATTTCACAAGTAATATTTTATACAAAAGAATTTTCATTACATCTTTATGAAAATATATGTATGTATATTTTCTTCAGATGTAATACAGATTTAATGAGTTAATATCATATTAAGCTCATTTGATTTTTGGCTTGAATTAGAAATGAAAAATCTCTAAAACATTAGAGATTATATAATCTTCACGGAATATTTCACTAATGAAATCAATACTTCATTATTTATTCTTATTGATATTCCTTGGTGAAGGATGTTTTTGCTCGTGGAATTTTTTGTGAACCTTACAAGGCACAGATGATGTTTTCGGGAAAGTTTCAAGTATATCAAAAATGAAAGTGTAAAATCAATCATGTATTTGAATAATACACTTGATTTATTATGAAATGGAATCTATTAAGTCGAAGTAGAGATTATAGTTTACGATTGTTAAGTCATTAACGAAGGATGTATAGCATATTAGTAACATGAACTAACCGAGTAGTACTTACCATTTATGATTCACATGTAATAGCTTAGTACGAAAAGATTTATTTTTATTTCAAATTTCACATATATATATATATAAAATATACATATAATTTCTTCAGGGAAAATGAGTTAATACTTCATAACTCGTTGATACAATATATGTGTTGTTGATTTGTGATGATGTTGGTGATTATGGAACTGGTGGAAATCGTGATGTTATAGGTGCTGCTAGTGCTGACGATGCTGATAGTACTGACGTGCTGGTGATGCTGAGGGTACTGTTGATGCTGCTTGTATAACATGTCTAGCTTGTAAATCGCGCACTATTCCTGTCAAGGTTTCACTTTATTATTTCTATCCGCCCACTACTAATTTACAATATATAATCTCTAAAACTTTTAGAAACTACATATTCTCTGCAGAATATTTCTTCGATGAAGTTATGAATCAATACTTCATCGTTTGTTGTTGTTGATATTCCTTGGTATCTATAGGGCGTATGACGTTGATGCTCGTGGGACAGATTGTGAAGTTGAGGTTTACGGTGCGGTTGTTGTTGGTGGTAGTAATGGTACTGTTGGTGTTGTGGTCGGTGGTACTGTTGATGCCGGTGACGCTGCTGGTGCTTGTAACCTTTGCACCATATTCTCCAAAGCCACTACCCGATCGCGAAGCTCGTTGACTTCTTCTATTACACCGGGATGATTGTTATTTCGGACGAGCGGGTGAATGAGATTCACAATTTGAGATAGTATATTATCTTGACGAGATACTTTGGAAATGAGGGAGAAAATGGTGTCTCGAACAGGTTCGCCGGTAAGTGCTTCAGGTTCTTCGCCAAGAGGGCAATGTGGTGGATGGAAGCGATCACCTTCTTCTTGTCTCCAATGATTAAGTAGGCTACAAACCCATCCACAATTCATCCAGAATAGATGATGGCTAATTGGTTGATCCATTTCAGTTACACTGTCTTCGGAGTTTAGGTGAATATCCATATTGGAATAGCTGTCGGAGTTTAAGGAATTTGAACTAGATACCGGATCCATCTTGTATAATTAGAGAGATGATTTTTAATATGAAATAGATTATAGAATTTAGATTAGTACTCTTCAATAAATAATTTACATATGTATATATAATACCAAAATCCCGTAAATCACGGAGAAATTTTCGGAAGATGTCAGGAAAAGTTTACAGTAACAGATACGCTAAGATATGAATTTTTGTCTATACACATTTTATGCAATAAATGCAGGAAAACGTGTCTAGACTTAAGAATGATAAGCTTGTAATTTCTGACAAGAAATGATAAGGAAAACTTTTAACATGCAGACACGGTCAAAGTCCAGACTTACTAATGCATCTTAACAACTATCAGTTAGATACACTCATGCAAGACCTGGTTCGCTAAGACCAACGCTCTGATACCAACTGTGACGATCGCTCCAAATCCATATGGATGAACACGTCATTCATCGATTTCATTGCAAGGTATTTTACCTCTATATGATACGTTTTTTAAATATTGCATTCTTTTGAAAAGGCACACCATATATGAATATTTAAATCAAACGTTTTCGACAACTGATGATTTCTACATATAGACAATCACCGTAATATAATAGTTTACAATAGTACTTCCGTTGACAATGCAGTCAAAATAAGATACATGGTGATGATTTGGTGAATGCAACGTTTCCTTGAAAAATATGCCATGTAAGACTCCATGCACATAGCTTGTCTAACATATAAGCAAACAGCGGAAGACTTCTAGGGAACCTGAGAATAAACATGCTAACAAGTGTCAACACAAAGGTTGGTGAGTTCATAGTTTTAATGTTTTGCATAATCTATACATAAAGGTGGATCACAAGATTTCAGTTGTTTCATCCAGAAACGTTTATCAAAATATTCTACAAGATTGAGCACCCTGGTAACTAAACTTAACGTATATATAATTTATACCCTTTGTATAATCATCTTAATAATACACGCAAACCAACGTGTACGCTTCTCAAATAGCATACGTCCGTTAAAAGGCTAGTGCTCTAGCTCGGACGGGGATATCAAGCCCTATGGATCCATATACTACTACTCGCGCCCACTAGTACTTATAACCGGCAGTTACTAGTTACCAAAGCTAAGGGATTTTCGCTTCAAACTCAGTATAGAATTTATTATGTACTTGTGTCCATTGTTTAAAATAAATTGCACGTATTCTCAGCCCAAAAATATATATTGCAAAAGCATTTAAAAAGGGAGCAAATGAAACTCACCTTAGCAGCATATAAAGTCGTTCACCAAAATGTGACCGAAACTCGGATTACCAAATAACTGTAGATTTCAACCTAGAGAACATATGTTGGTCAATAAATGTCTATCAAGCTAGGTCAGGTCATAGTGTATCACAATCCTAATGCTCGAGATTGACATACAAAAGTTATCCAAAGTCGTTTCAAAAAGTCAATTTTGACAATAGTTCAACAAAACGAGACGTGCCTTATATAAGGATTCATTTACTCGGCTAGTAGTATTCAAAAATCCAATTTATCAATCTTATAAACAAGTTGTTTAAGTATCAATTGCGGATTCAAATGCAATTCCAATTAACGTCAATCATAATTCAGTTGACCATATCTTTTAATTCGTTCATCGAAATTACGCGATTTCTAAATGAAAAGTTATTAATTTTTCGCCAGCTTTCTAAAAACATGCATATCATATACCTTTTATCAGTAATATATGTATTTAATTCGTGATTCATCGTAAACTGTTTAACGAGGAAATTTAGCATACAAGCATGCATAAATATATATACTCGAGCACTAGACATGGATACACAATTAATATATAAAAGATAAGATATAAATGCTCACGTATCAATATTGTAATTCAATATTGTAGGAAAGTACGTAGACGTTACAGAGATGATAAACACTAGGTTTGATTTGCAAACAATACCCACGAACATTACCCATAACCTCCATAGCTATAACCCTTAGTTTCCTTAGCTCTATCCCGCTCGAAAACCCATTTTGAAAGTGACACGCTCATAACCTCGTCGTAATATTTTATGTATAATATTACTAATAATAATAATAAGATTAATAATAATAATATTAATCTTAATAATAATAATAATAATAATAATAATAATAATAATAATAATAATAATAATAATAATAATAATAATAATAATAATAATAATAATAATAATAATAATAATAATAATAATAATATAAATAATAATATAAATATAAATAATAGAGAGATCAGTGTTGTATATGTGTGTGTAAACGAACCGAAATCGACTGGAATTTATAGATGTCTCATGTCCAGCCTTCCCATGCGATCGCATGGGTTCACAGGCCTACAGCCATGCGATCGCATGGCCTCTAAATCCAGCTCACATTATTTTTGTCCTAAAGCTTGTCGACATATTTTTATATTAATATATAATATATATAATTTATATAATTAATTATATATTATATTAAATTCACGTGCATAGTTGACTTAAAATTTTCGTTCTGATAAGTCGTACGTCGTCACTCGACTTATGTCCCGGTTCTGGTTTTTCGAACGTCCTTTCGTATACTGAGAAAACTTGTACTTTACGTTTCGTGAATCGTACCTTTGTCAAAATATAGTCTTAAATTATCCATATACTATACCACTCGAGATATAACTTATACATTTGAGTGTTTTGGTCATTTACTTCTATAAATCATCGTCTCGCTATTTGTTAATATATATATATATAATATATACATTTTCATTTTGAAATAGTGTTTTACTGTAGCAAAGTTACTGTAGCAAAGTTTTTTTTACTGTAGTAAATAGTGATTTTCGAAAACACTGTAGCTTTTCGGGTACTGTAGCAATTCGAAAATACTGTAGCAAATTAGTGTTTTACTGGTTCATCTTAAACGTTTTAGTTAACTTAACTAAATATTAATCGAATCAATAATCGAATGTTACTATCGTTTACTAAATAACTTGAAATCATATATATATATATATATATATATATATATATATATATATATATATATATATATATATATATATATATATATATATATATATATATATATATATATATATATATATATATGTATATATATGCACATTAAGTTATATATATATTTTTCGTGAATCTTCGAGAACAGTCAAAGAATAATTGATTACATGAATATAGTTCCAAAACTTTGAGACTCAACATTACAGACTTTGCTTATCGTGTCGAAAATATTAAATCATTTAAAGATAAAGTTTAAATTTGATCAGAAATTTCCGGGTCGTCACACTTCAACACTCGTTGCTAGTATATTTTCATATATAGCATTGTTTTGACACTGACCTAGCGTTTTTCTGTGTTGAAGATGCCTCCGAAGGAATCAACTGCCGCTCAAATCAGGAGAATGGTCGCCGAAGGAATCGCGGCTGAAAGAGCTGAACTACTGAGGAATTCAACAACGCTCGAAACAGTAATGATCGTGGTGGTTCGAGCAACACCAATGGGAACGACACTCAAGGCCGTAATGGATGTTCTTACAAAACATTCACTAGTTGCAACCCGCATCCTTTCAACGGAACTGAGGGACCAGTTGTTCTCACTAGGTGGTTTGAGAAGCTTTAGTCGGTTTTCCGCATTAGTGGGTGTAATGATAATGACAGGGTAGGCTTTGCAACGGGCACACTGGCAAACAGTGCGCTCACCTGGTGGAACAACTATGCTTAATCCCTGGGTCATGATCAAGCTTATGCACTACCTTGGGAAACCCTGAAGCAAAGAATGATCGAGGAGTATTGTTCGAGGAACGAGATTAAGAAAATGGAACGCGAGTTCCGAGAGCTGAAATTAGTAGGCAACGATCTCACCGCCTATAATAAGAGGTTCTTTGAGCTGGCGTTAATGTGTCCTGAAATGGTTACTCTGGAAAGGCGTAAGGTGGAACTGTACATTGAAGGTCTGAGTAAGAATATTCAAGGCGGGGTCACTACTTCAAAACCCGCAAATGTGCAGGAAGCTATTGACATGGCTAGTTTGCTGTTAGATCAGATTGCCCAGAGAGGGAAGGGCACTACAGTGAATGAGAATAAGTCAAACGATGGTAAGAGGAAGTGGAACGGTGGTCAGGATAAAGATTCTAACCAACAACCGTTCAAAAAGCAAGATTCTTATCGTAACGACACTCGAGTCACAGGGGCTAACTCCGGATACAAGGGTAAAAAGCCACAATGTCAGAAGTGTGGCAGGCATCATACCAGAAACTATATTGTTCTCGTTTGTGACCGTTGTAAGAAGCTTGGCCACATGTCAAAAGATTGCAAGGTTAATCTCAACGGCAACACCAACAACAACAGCACTGCAAGCAACGCGAACAATGCTAATAGTGGTAAGAACTGTTATGGTTGTGGACAGCCGGGTCATTTCAAGAAGGAATGTCCTAAGAACAACAATGGGAATGCTCGAGGCAGGGCATTCAACATCAATTCTGTGGAAGCTCGTGATGATCCGAAGCTAGTCACGAGTACGTTTTCACTCGATGATTAACCTGTTTATGTTTTGTTTGATACCAGCACCGATAGAAGTTTTATATCTAAGGATATTTATCAGAATGTTAAGAATCCCGTTTCTTCCTTAGATAACGTGTATTCCATAGAACTAGGAAATGGTAACTTGATGAGAGCTGATAAGATTTATCGTGATTGTACCTTGATGTTAGAGGGTAAGCCTTTTAGCATTGGTGTGATACCTATTAAACTGGGAAGTTTTGACCTCGTGGTTGGAATGGACTGGTTAGCTGATAATAAAACCGAGGTGGTCTGTGACCAAAAGGCTATTCGTATTCCTATTGCTGACGGTGAACCTATGATGATTTATGGTGAAAAGAATGGTTCACAATTACATCTCATTAACTGCTTGAAAGTCCAGAAGTATGTGAGAAAGGGATGTATCGCATTCTTGGCTCATGTAAGCCAAATTGTACCAGAAGAAAGGAGACCCGAAGATGTTCCTATAGTTAAGGAATTTCTTGAAGTTTTTCCGGAGGAATTACCTGGTTTCCCACCACACCAAAAAATTGAGTTTCAGATAGACTTAGTGCCAGGAGCGGCACCGGTGGCTCACGCACCGTACAGACTCGCACCCCCAGAGCTTCAAGAGTTGTCTAGTCAATTGCAAGAGTTGCTAGACAAGGGATTTATTCGACCGAGTTCTTTGCCTTGGGGAGCTCCGGTCCTGTTTGTTAAGAAGAAGGATGGGTTGATGAGATTGTGTATCGACTACAGAGAATTGAACAAGTTGAAAATCAAGAATCGGTATCGGCTACCGAGGATTGATGACTTATTTGATCAGCTGCAGGGATCTAGTTGTTATTCAAAGATTGATTTGAGATTCAGGTATCATCAATTGAGAGTCAAAGAAGCTGATGTCCCGAAGACAGCGTTTAGAACACGTTATGGACATTATGAGTTTACAGTGATGTCGTTTGATTTGACGAACGCACCAGCAGTGTTCATGGACCTCATAAACCGTGTGTGTAAGCCATACCTAGATAAATTCATCATTGTGTTTATTGATGATATATTGGTGTACTCCAAGAATAGAGAAGAGCACGAGCAGCATCTACGTTCGATATTGACTATGCTTAGAGAAGAGCAGTTGTATGCAAAGTTCTCTAAGTGTGACTTTTGGTTACCAGAAGTACAATTTCTTGGCCATGTTGTAGGGGCCAACGGAATACAGGTTGATCCAGCAAAGATTGAGTCGGTTAAGAATTGGGAAACTCTAAAGACGCCAACGCAGATTAGGCAATTTTTGGGTCTAGCTGGTTACTACATGAGATTCATTGAAGGATTCTCTAAGATCGCCCGACCATTAACCGCGTTGACTCATAAGGGCAAGAAGTTTGAGTGGTCAGAACCGCAAGAGACTGCATTTCGGTTGTTGAAGGAGAATTTAATAACTGCACCAGTATTGTCTCTACCCGAGGGAAGTGAAGATTTTGTTGTTTATTGTGATGCCTCACGTCAAGGAATGAGTTGCGTGCTTATGTAACGAAACAAGTTTATTGCTTATGGATCGCGTCAGTTAAAGATTCATGAGCAGAACTACACTACGCATGACCTTGAGTTAGGAGCTGTTGTCTTTGCACTTAAAATGTGGAGACACTACCTGTTTGGAACCAAGTTCACTATCTTCACTGACCATAAGAGTTTACAGCACATATTCGATCAGAAACAGCTCAAAATGAGACAACGACGTTGGATGGAACTACTTAACGATCATAACTACGAACTTCAATACCATCCGGGCACGGCGAATGTTGTGGCGGATGCCTTAAGCAGAAAGGAGCGAGAGAAACCTCTTAGGGTTAAATCGCTTAACATAGTTGTCCGTACAAATCTCACATCACAAATCCGCGAAGCACAACAAGAAGCCATGAAACAAGAAAATGTCGATGTTGAATTTCTCAGAGGAATGGATAAGAAATTTAACCTCAAAGAGGATGGAACACGGTACTTTGGTAACCGAATTTGGGTACCAAAGTTTGGTAGATTGAGAGAACTAGTGTTGGAGGAAGCACACAAGTCGAGATACTCAATTCATCCGGGATCAGATAAAATGTACCAAGATTTGAAGGCGTTTTATTGGTGGCCAAATTTGAAAGCTGACATTGCTACCTATGTCGAGAAGTGCTTGACTTGCGCTAAAGTCAAGGCTGAACATCAGAAGCCATCAGGATTATTAACTCAACCAGAGATTCCCTAGTGGAAGTGGGAATGTATTTCCATGGACTTCATTACGAAACTACCAAGAACGGTGGGAGGTCACGATACTATTTGGGTTATCGTGGATCATCTCACTAAGTCCGCACACTTCTTACCGATAAGGGAAACTGATAAAATGGAGAAGTTGGCTCATATCTACATTAAGGAATCGTCTCTAGGCATGGAGTGCCTATATATATTATATCCTACCACGACAGCAGATTTACTTCCAGGTTTTGGCAGTCATTACAGAAAGCAATGGGGACTCGTCTAGATATGAGTACAGCATATCACCCCCAGACGGATGGCCAGAGCAAATGAACTATTCAGACTTTTGAGGACATGTTGAGAGCGTGTGTCATTGATTTCGGAAACGAATGGGATAAGTATTTACCACTGGCTGAGTTCTCATACAATAACAGCTACCATGCGAGCATTAAAGCTGCACCTTTCGAAGCGTTATATGGAAGGAAGTGTAGATCTCCCGTTTGTTGGAGCGAATTGGGAGATAGTCAGTTGACAGGTCCTGAGATTATTCAGGAGACAACTGAGAAAGTCCTACAGATTCAGGAACGACTGAGAACGGCTCGAAGTCGTCAAAAGAGTTACGTCAATGTTAGACGGAAGGACATAGAGTTCCCAGTTCGTGACAAGGTTATGCTTAAGGTATCCCCTTTGAAGGGTGTTGTACGATTTGGGAAACGAGGTAAACTGAGTCCTAGATATGTTGGACCATTTGAGATAACTGAAAGAGTTGGACCGGTAGCTTACAGAATGGAACTGCCACAAGCACTCAGCGGTATTCATGACGTTTTCCATGTATCCAATCTAAAGAAGTGCCTAGCCGATGATAATTTGATTATTCCTTTAAAGGAACTACGTATCGACGATAAACTTCATTTCATTGAGGAACCTGTTGAAATATTGGGCCATGAGGTCAAACAGTTGAAGCAAAGCAGAATTCCTATCGTTAAAGTTCGGTGGAACGCGAGAAGAGGACCAGAGTTCACGTGGGAGCGTGAAGACCAGATGAGGCTGAAGTATCCGCAATTGTTTCCCGAGGAAACTACTTCAGCGGACGATCACTAAAATTTCGGGACAAAATTTTCAATAACATGTGGGTAATGTAACAACCCTGATTTTTCTGTTACTTCCATTAACCTTCCGTTAGTTTATTTAACGGCGATTATTTAACTTTTATGTGTTTATGTGTAATAAATGCATACTTGATCTTCGGAGGGTTACAATAATTAATATGGGTTGATATTAATTCAAATAAATATTTTGGATAATGAAATACGATAAAAACGATACGATTTTGATAATAGCTTTTTGAGTAACGAAACGCTCGGGTTTATTTTAATAATTAATTTTATTAATTATTAACTTTTTAAAATATTTAATTTATTGGGTTTTTAATAAATTAAGCGATTGGTTGTGTTTAACGATCGGGTTAGCGTTTTGGGCCTTCGGTACGACTAAACGACACTTAAAACGGACCACGATTACACGGAATTGCAAAACACGAGCCCGGGAATGCCCCATGGGCCATGTTCGGCCGACCACCCCCCTCCCCACCCTTATTTTGTTAATTTTTGACTACATGGAGGACTTATGTGCAATTAGGGAGAACTAGGGTTGATATAAATAGAAGTGTTTAACCTAATTGGAACCAAGAAACAAAAAATGTAGCTTTTTCCCTCCTCTGCTCCCTCCCATCGTCGACCATCACCATCACCACCACACCTTCATCTTTCAAAATTAGCAAAAGTGTTCTACACGAATCGCGTTCATCTCCTCGTTCTCTATCCATTGGTATAAACAATTTTGTGATCTAAGGTATATTTACATGAACCCTAATTCTTAAAAATCTGATTTTTATGATAGTTTCATAGTTATGTTGTCAATTGCTCAAGTCTATACGCGTACGTGTTAATCGTTATCGTATATTGATTGTTTGATGCGCTAGGGTTTAAAAACGAATTTGTTTTTGCATGATCAGAAAAATTAAGTTTATCAAATGTTAATTATTATGTTATAATCAGATTCCTTGCAAAAAACTATTGAATTTAGGCTTTGGATTCGCTTGATTTCGTTTCCGTATGATGAAGTTATGTCAATTTGAATTATTGTTGTGTTTTTGTGCTTGATCAGAAATATGGAATTGTTAGACAACGAATTGGAATGTGAAACTTATACCACTGGAAAGATAATTTAAAAATACTCAATTTAGACTAGGATATCGTGTCGTTTTCTTATGTATAGCCCGAGATATGCTTGAATTAGTGTAAAAGTAGTTTTATACAGCACTTGCATGAAAATAACCTTGTATGGTAAAATGTGTTAACTTTTGTGATTAAATCTTTGCATATTTGAAATTTAGACAAAAAGTAATTCACTTTTAATGTGGATATCATAGGCTAATTGTATCTACTCTTCGGATAATCGCGTGCGAATGTGACTAGCTAAATGAGAATCGAATCTGCAAATTGCTCACTTTTTTATACTCTGTAGATTGTGTTTATTGATTGAGCATGTATACTTCTGGAAAATGAAACTTAACATGATATGTGACTTATTTTTAGTTTATGTCAATCTCGGAAACCTTATGCATTGGGCACAATAGAGCCATACTTTATGTGAATTCTGATTTGAGCTGAAAACTGAATGTTCAACTTGCACGAATAAACTGTACAAATTGGCTAAACAAAAGTTGCTATATTTTTGATATGTGTTACTTTGACTTGTCCTTAAACTATTACCACTGGTCTTGTATCAATTGCATGTTCCTAACTCCGGTTATAGCCAAAATGAAATCAGTGCGCGGTCAGAAACTGACTTGGCAAACCCCAAATGTATCCCTTTTGATTCCTGACTTTTAATTGTTGTACGAGTCCCTGGCTAGACTTTTTGGAATCGATTTTAAGTATATTTATGATCTGGAGTTTTTCATGTTTACTTGAATTTTTTACTATGAGATAATGTGCTAAGTATGCTACGTGTTCATGAACTTTGTGCATAACGATAAACTGAAATTGTGAAAATGATCATTCATGACCTAAAACGTATTGTTTAACTTAGGTTTGACATGTTGACCAATATTTGATATGAACCTACTGATGTTGACTTTAGTTGACCAACTTTGACTTTCAGTTTGACTTCGGTTGACTTTGTTTGACTTGCATGATATAGTTGACTTTTACTTTGAAACGCGTCGAGTCGAGCAATAAGACAACGTACACTATGAAACCACACTTATTTAAGATACATATATTAACCAACCTAAATACGTGTACTTAGGTGATATTACTCGGCTATAAATCGTACAAGTTAATTGTCCACTTTTCAATCCGAGCTTTATTCAAAGGTGAGTCTACAGTCCCGCTTTTTACATGTTTTCAGGGATGAGAATACATGCTGTTATACTTACATTTTCAAATGCTTTTGTATTGACATGAGTACTATATATGCATATTGAGTTTGTTCAAAAAGCCTCTAGCTTGAATACTTTTAATACCATCGGTGTAAGCACAATTTAGATGGGCGGATCCGTTAGGTTGACAACCTCACCCACTATAAAAACCGTGGTGCATTTACTTTGAACATTAAATACATTTACTTTGAACATTAAATACATTTGAACAAGTGTATAACATTTTACGAGGTAAGGCGGGTATAGTGGCTTTTATACTCGGGTCATTGCTAGTATTCAGGTGCTCATATTATGCAAACGTTTTACGACTTTGTGTTGTACTTGTAAAATCTCGTGGTCAAGGAAATTAAACTATTTTTCTGATAACTGCTTTTCAGATACTGTTATACTTTTAAACCTGTAGATTCACCAACATTATTTGTTGACCTGTTTTTGCGTGTTTTTATTCTCAGGTCCTTAAGAGGTAGGCTTCCGCTGTGTTTGCTGCATGACTGGCCGTGGAGTCAGCATTTGATTTTAAAGAACATTATTTACTTTCACATTTAAAACTTTTATACCGTTTAAATACTGTTGGCTTGTGGTTACGATCACAACAGTGTTTCTATTTTGGGATAATTGACTTGCGCTTTTGAAAGTTAATTTTTAATAAAATTAAATGCGATTGCTTTAAACGTCTCATGTAGAGGGCGTAACTGTTAACTGTGGGACCTGGATTAACACGCCGTCAGATGGTAATTTGGCGGGGTGTTATAATATGCACATAGGATATTAACACTCACCTTGTTGCCTTGATGAATGCCACCGAATAATTCTCAACTCGCCGATGGAATGTACCTATTCCATTTATCACATAACAAACAACACAATTAGGGTGGAGCACAAACCAACCCATATTGACAACTAGTGCAAATTGGACCCAATTGCACATCCAAGTCCAAAACGCGCCCAAACTAACCAATAATCACTAACACTAGTGACAATGGTCCTAATATGCCAATTTAACCCAAACACAAGTGTTAAACACTTGTCTTGCCCAATTTGACACCAAAACCCTAATTTTGACCCATTTCAAATTTAGTCAACCAACACACCCAAATGAGTTCCAACACTTCCATAATCACTAATCATAGTGATTACACTCAATTTAAAGTCCTAAACAAGGCTAAATCATCAATAAACCCAAAACTCGCCTTCATCACTAATAAACCCGAATCCTAGTTATTATCTTCCATTAACAACTAAATGGGTTCCATCTATGAACATACAAGCCAAAAGCCCCAAATTTAGACGATGAACACGAAAATGAAATTCGGAGTTAGAGCTTACCGCTAGTATCAAATTGTAGCTAAGAACGAGGAAAACAAAGTTTATTCTTGCTCCAAAGATCGAATCCCACTTCTTCCCTTCCAAATCACACTTTGAATCAAATAGGGTTTTGAAGTTTGAGAGGAAAATGTGAAAGAAAAGGAAAAAGAATTGAAGAAATGAAATGAATGGATGAGATTAAGATCTCAAATCTGGCTCACATGCGAAATGACCAAAATGCCCTTGAACCTTATTTAAAATTACAACAACTTGGTACCAGTCCACCCAGAACGCCGCGCCGCGGCCCTCATCGTCGCACCGTGACATATAACGTGGTCTGGGGGTTGCCTTGACATGCCTCCTGACTCTGAAACTAGTTAATCGACGCGCCGCGTCCCTCTCTGTCCCGCCGTGACCTTCTGCACAGTCTGATTCTGACTCTGAATTTCAGGGACTGAATTTGCCTAACGCTGATTCTGATGTAAATTCAGAAAATGCATAAGTGTTAGGTTCACTTTTAGTGGCGCTTTCTGTTGCGCACATTTACTGACACTTTCAGGAACATTTTCTGATACACTAAAATCCGGGGTGTTACAACTCTCCCCCATTTAGATTCGATCACGTCCTCGTGATCCTAATCACTTAATCAATCCAAACCTACACGCTACGGTTCTCGAACAATCGTTCCAATCCGACTTCTAACACATTTCTCATTAATCCGAAGATTAACCCATTTACCAAAATACAGACGTGCACGCATTTCGAGTGTGACGATCGCTCCAAATCCATATGGACGAACATGTCATTCATTGATTTCATTGCAAGGTATTTGACCTCTATATGATACGTTTTGTAAACATTGCATTCTTTTGAAAAGGCACACCATAAATGTATATTTAAATCAAAGGTTTTCGACATCTGATGATTTCTACATATAGACAATCACCGTATATAATAGTTTACAATAGTACTTTCGTTGACAATGCAGTCAAAATAAGGTACATGGTGATGAATTGGTGAATACAACGTTTTCTTGAAAAATATGCCATGTAAGACTCCGTACACATAGCTTGTATATCATAATAGCAAACAGCGGAAGACTTCTAGGGAACCTGAGAATAAACATGCTAACAAGTGTCAACACAAAGGTTGGTGAGTTCATAGTTTGTATGTTTCGCATAATCTGTATATAAAGATGGATCACAAGATTTCAGTTGTTTCATCCAGAAATGTTTATCAATAGATTCTACATAACAGAGCACCCTGGTAACTAAACTTAACGTATATATAATTTGTACCCTTTGTATAATCATCTTACTAATACACGCAAACCAACGTGTACGCTTCTCAAATAGCATACATCCGTTAAAAGGCTAGTGCTCTAGCTCGGACGGGGATATCAAGCACTATGGATCCATATACTACTACTCGCGCCCACCAGTTCTTATAACTGGCAGTTACTAGTTACCAAAACTAAGGGATTTTCGGTTCAAACTCAGTGTAGAATTTAGTATGCACTTGTATCCATTGCGTTTAAAATAAAGTGCATGTATTCTCAGCCCAAAAATATAGATTGCAAAAGCAATTAAAAAGGGAGCAAATGAAACTCACCTTAGCAGCACATAAAGTTGTTCATCGTAATGTGACCGAAACCCGGAATATCAAATAATCGTAGATCTCAACGTATCAATATTGTGATTCAATATTTCAGAAAAGTACGTAGACGTACGGAGATGATAAACACTAGGTTTGACTTTACGAGCATAACCCTCGAATAATACCCATAACCTCCCTTAGTAATAACCCATAATTTTCTTAGCTTTATCCCGTATGAAAACCCATTTTAAAAGTGACACGCTCATGACCTCGTCGTAATATTTTATGTATAATATTACTAATAATAATAATAAGATTAATAATAATAATATAATATTAATCTTAATAATAATAATAATAATAATAATAATAATAATAATAATAATAATAATAATAATATTAATAATAATATTAATATAAATAATAATATAAATATAAATAATAGAGAGATATATGTGTGTGTAAACGAACAGAAATCGAATTCAATTTATAGACTTTTCCTGAAATCTGACTCCATACGATCGCATGAGTTTTCAGTGTTTTTGCCATGCGATCGCATGGCCGCCTTATCCTGTTTTTGTTTGCTAGTTCGTCGATATCAAATAGTGTTTGCTGTAGCAAATAGTGTTTACTCTAGCAAATAGTGTTTACTGTAGCAAATAGTGTTTTACTATAGCAAATCACTGTAGCAAATTCGTTTTCACTGTAGCACTGTAGCAAAATATGATTTCACTGTAGCAATAGTGTTTTACTGTAGCAAATAGTGTTTTACTGTAGCAAAGTCATTTTACTGTAGCAAATAGTATTTTACGGTAGGAAAGTCATTTTTTTACTTGTACATATATATATATACATACATATAATTGTTCATGAATCATCGAGAGCAGTCAAATGTAATTTAATACATGAAATATTTCTAAAATTTTGAGATTCAACTTCATAGACTTTGCTTATCATGTCGGAAACATTAAATCATTTAAAGATAAAGTTTAAATTTGGTCAAAATTTTCCGGGTCATCACAGTACCTACCTGTTAAAGAAATTTCGTCCCGAAATTTAAGTGAGGTCGTCATGGCTAACAAAAGAAATTTTTTCATGACGAATATGAGTTGATAAATAGAATTTTATCACCGTTGAATTATATGGATAAAACAATCCGATTTTTCGAAGTGTATGAGAGAAGTTATCGTAATCGAGTGAAATGGAGAATAGAGATGCGTCTTATCTCTTGACGTAGTAACGATTGATTTCTGGAATTTAAGGAATAGAAAATCTTCATAATCTAAATAAGATTTGATTCTTCGGATTTTAAGGAAATTAAGATTTCCTTTGATTAAATGCGTAATCTGCCTCGATTGCTATGTCTGATATTTTGCTATAAATTAACCACTTCCGTTTCATTATTTTCATCACTCCTACATCTTCTTCCTTAATTCATACTTTCAAAAGATTGTGAAAATGCTTCATCCAGTTCTGATTCTTGATATACTCTTAACTTTCATATCTGTCATTCTTCTTTTTCATCTACCACCGGAGGAAGTTATTTTCTTCTACCATTACCTTGGGGTTATAGTGTTTTTCATTCTCCCGTGTCTTTATATTGCTATACGCATTGATATACACAGTTTGTAAATTTCAGGGTTGTTATCGGGCTTATATTCTCCTTTATATTTCGGAGCTTCGTGTTTTCGTTTTCTCTTCCCGACTTTAAGGCAAGCGAATAATGGTCCAAAATTCATAGGTGTGGATTTTGAAATGAACATAATTAATATTCTAAGAAAGAAATGGTAATGGCACAATCTGACTTGTCAAATTACCAGAATACCTCGAAAAAAACCGAATCATCAAGAAAAATATTTTCTTGATATGTTTAGAGGTTAAATAGAATGAAAGAGTTATGTAACATGGTTCATGATGAGGGTATGATCTGTGAACCTTTGTCACGTTCCATTAGAAACTCAACATGACTTACTGTAATATAATCACGTTGATCAAGTGTCATTATATTATACTAACTCATGCTTCAGTTCCCAACATTACTTCAAAACATCCATTTTTTTCGAATTTTTCAGATTTTAGAAACTAAAATAGTTTCTTTTATGATGTAACACAGATAGCGCGAAGAGGTAATGATTTTAGATAAGAATGGTTTCGAAAAATATCTTCAGAAATATGGAGGATATTTATAATGGGAGATACGATGATATCTTAGAATTTTTAAGATAAGATGATGATGAAGAATATTGTCTGCAAAGGTTTTAGAGTAAGGAGCAAGGTATTCACTAATGACTTCAGCAGATACTGAATCATTTGGATTCTTTGAAGGCAGATTTCGTCCTGGTGATTTATCCACAGCCTCTTTCATACTTTGCTCAATCCGTTTTCCAGTTCCAAACTTTCTCTTTTTCTGAGCTTTGCCAGCACACTATCCTTTATCATCAAACTTTTTACTGTTAAGGTCGTTTACAGTTTTTGCTGCTTCATCAGCATTTTTTAAGATTTCAAGAACTAGTTCGTAGTTTAAGGTGTTTTTCAGAAACTTCACATTCGAAGTATGTAAGTCTAGAAGATAGACATTATATGTATATATATAACTCTTGACGTAGAATTGCTGCGATATTCGAAATACTGATTGCTAATTCCCGGTAGTTGATATGACAATTATTGTTACAAGATGTGGATGAGTACATGATAGGGTTTCAATGAATATTATGATTTTTCGGAAGGTCTTGTTGGTAAATTTACTGCTAATGTGGTGGAACATGAAAGGTTTCCCAGTAACAAGAACGTATATATCAAAGTCACAATAAGGCTAATATGAAAAGTCAAAGTTGGTTGGAAGTGTGATAAAACTGAATACTTTGAAAAGGATTGCAAGATTATTTTCGGTAAAAACAACGCTAAAGGATCTTGCACAGTTATGAAGTCAAAATATAGCTTTGAAAGATGTCGAGATCTAAGAATGATGTCACCGGTTCAGAGTTATGACTTGGATTCTGATCCGTCAATATGTAATCGAATTTGTATGAAAACGATTGTATATCGTTGTGAGCATTGTTAATAATTTTTGAATCAAAGTTGAAGAATGTACAATGTAACATATTAATTGCGAACTTATATATTTCCCGGGTAGTACCTACCCGTTAAAGATTTTACAATTAATACTTTGTACAAAAGAATTTTTATTACCGTCTTTATGAAAATATATGTATGTATATTTTCTTCAGATATAACACAAATTTAATGAGTTAATATCATATTAAGCTCATATAATTTTCGGCTTGACTTAGAAATAATCAATCTCTAAAACATTAAAGATTACATAATCTTTGCGGAGTATTTCGCTAATGTAATCGATACTTCATTATTTATTCTTATTGATATTCTTCGGTGAAGGATGTTGGTGCTCGTGGAATTTTTGTGAAGCTTACAAGGCACAGATGATGTTTTCTGAAAAGTTTCGAGTATATTGAAATTGAAAATGTAAAATCAATTATGTAATTGATTAATACACTTGGTTTATTATGAAATGGAATTCTTTGGATTGAAACAGAGATTGTAGTTAATGAAGGTTAAGTTGTTAACGAAGGATGTACATCATAGCATATTAGTAATATGAATTTAACCGAGTAGTATTTACCCTTTTTTTCAATTCATACTTAATAGCTTAGTACGAAGAGATTTATGATGGTTTTAAAATATATATAAGATATACATATAAATTCTTCAGAGGGAATGAGTTAATATTTCATAACTCGTTGATACAAATATACGCGTTGTTGACTTGTAATAATATCCACGGTGCTTTCTTGAACTGGCGGAGCTTGTGATGTTAGAGGTGCTGATGATTCTAATGATGTTGATAGCACTAACTGTGCTGGTGAGGCTAAGGGTACTATTGATGCTGTTGGTAAAACAAGTCTAGCTTGTACCTTACGTATCATTCTTGTCAGAGTTTCTATTCTTCCTTCTATTTATCTGATTTACGGTTAGAACTGGGATAAATAATCTCTAAGATTTTAGAGATTACATATTCACCGTAGAATATTTCTTCGATGAAGTTATGAATCAGTACTTCATCATTTATTGTTGTTGGCACTCCTTGGTATCTACGGTGCGTATGATGTTGATATCCGAAGTACAGTTTTTAGATGTGATATTGAGGTGTGGGATGCGGATGTGGTTGTTGGTGGTGGTAATGGTACCGTTGTTGTTGATGATGGTGGTACTGGTTATGCTGCTGGTGCTGCTACTGGTGTTTGTAACCTTCGCACCATATTCTCCAAAGCCACTACCCGAGCGCGAAGCTCGTTGACTTCTTCTATTATACCAGGATGATCGGTGGTTCGGACGAGTGGACGAATAAGATTTAGAATGTGAGATAGTATATAATCATGACTAGATATTCTGGAAATGAGAGAGAAAATGGTATTACGAACAGGTTCGCCGGTAAGTGCTTCAGGTTCTTCGCCAAGAGGGCAATGTGGTGGATGGAAGGGATCGCCTTCTTCTTGTCTCCAATAGTTAAGTAGGCTACGAACCCATCCCCAATTCATCCAGAATAGATGATGGCTAATTGGTTGATCCATTCCGGTTACACTGTCTTCGGAATTCAGGTGAATATCCATATCGGAATAGCTGTCAGAGTTTAAGGAATTTGAACTAGATACAGGATCCATCTTGTATAATTAGGGAGATGATTTTTTTTATATGAATTAGATTATAGAATTTAGTTTGGTATTCTTCAATACATAATTTACATATGTATATATAATACCAAATTCCATAAATCACGGAGAAATTTTTGGAGGATGTCAGGAAAAGTGTACAGTAACAGATAAGCTAAGATATAAATTTTGTCTATACACTATTCATGCAATCAATGCAGTAAAACGTGTCTAGACTAGCAATGATAAGCAGGTAATTTCCGACAAAAAAATGATAAGCAAAACTTTTGACATGCAGACACGGTCGAAGTCCAGACTTACTAATGTATCCTAACAATTATCAGTTAGACACACTCATGCAATGTGACAACCCGGAAATTTCCAACCAAATTTAAACTTTAATCTTTGTATGTTTCCGACACGATAAGCAATATTTGTTAAGTTAAATTTCAAGAATTTTAAACTATGTTCATACATTCATTCAACCTCGACCAAGTTCCAACGATTCACGAACTATTAAACGAATATGATTATATATGTATATGTCTATATATATTATAACTTGAAACGTAAACAAAATATTAGATTAAATACTTTATATGATTGTATCTGTTTCAAAATGTTTATCAATGGAATTAGAAGATAAGATCAAATGATTGAATTATCAGATATATTGAATTATGATTACAAGTCTCTGTTGAAAGGCCCACGTTGATTTGAGAAATTTTTCCATTTTAACAATATTCTGAAAATGGTAAAGTGATTTATAAAAAAGAACAAATTGTCAATCATTGAGAACTAGACAAAGGATAGTGGAAGATTGAATCTCATAAAGACTCGATTGATCTATTTAGTTTCAAACGTACAAAAACATTTTCAGTTTAAAAAGAACTTTATTATTAAAACGTATATAACTTTTATAAATATCTAGAACCACTTTTGACAACTCATTACTTAACTAGTATGATAAAGATAACGATATTTATATTTTATTTTATTAAATATATATAACGATTTAAATTAATATTATATATATTTATACGCGTATTATACGTACATAGTTTTATACTTTTACTATATTTAAACTTTACCTTTACTTTATTTTTACTTTACTTTAACTTTAATAATTCACTTTAATAATTCATACTTTAATAATTTACTTTAATAATTTATACTTTAATAATTCACTTTAATAATTCATACTTTAATAATTCATACTTTAATAATTCACTTTAATAATTCATACTTTAATAATTCAAAAATCTATTATAAATAGAATTCAATAGGTTTCATTATTTCATAGAAACTTGAAAATATTTTTCTCTAAACTCTCTCAATCGATTTACATATATATATTTACTCCATATTATTTCAAGATATTATTAGTATACATAAAATATTACGACGGAGTGCTGTCCAAGTGATTTCGAAATTGTTTTTCGAGTAGGATATGGTTAAGGAAATTATGGGTTATAGCTATGGAGGTGATTGAGTATGGTTCATGGGTATGCTCGTGAGGTCAATATAGTGTTTATCATTTCCGTTGCGTCTACGTACCTTTCCTACAATATTGAATCTCAATATTGATACGTGAGTACTCATAATTTAACTTTTACATACTAATAGTGTATCCCTAACTAGTGCTCGAGTATTTAGGATTATGCATGCTTGTACTTTTGATATTGCCCTTAGACAGGTTAGGTTGAATCTTGAATTAGTTACACTTGCGTTTGAGATAAGGTATAAGATATGCATGTCCTTGGAAAGCTAGCGAAAAATTAAGAACTTTTCCTTTAGATATCGAATGGTTTCGATGAACGGATTAGAAGTTATAATCAATTGAATTTTTGATATTTTTATTAAAAATGATTATTATTATTATTATTGTCGTTTTTATCGTCGTTCTAGTTTTATCTTATTATTATCTTTATCAATAAAAGGGATTTATCATTAAAAATTGTTATTTTTTTTATTATTACTATCGTTATTATCATTAAAGTTATAATTAGTATTATTATTATTATTATCCAATTATTATTATTATTATTATTATTATTATTATTATTATTATTATTATTATTATTATTATTATTATTATTATTATTATTATTATTATTATTATTATTATTAGTATTATTATTATTATTATTATCATTATTACTATATATATCATTATTTAAAAATGGTTATTGTTATTGTTATTATTATTACTACTATATTATCATTAAGATAATTATTAGTATTATCGTTAATAATGTTATAGTAACTATCATTATTAATATTAGTGTAATTAAAACAAATATTTGTAACACCTAATTATTTTGATTACTATTATTATCATTATTATGAACACGATATAAAAGACGATTAAAAGCTATTAAACGAAACGATTAGGAAATAATGAGTAAGAGTATCATGATGAAATTAAAATATTATAAGATATTGATTTAGATAAAATTATCGTTCTTATTATTTTTATCATTACTATTATTATTAAAAGTATCGTTAGTATTAAAACTATCATTTTAAGAAAAATTATCATTTTAATAGAAATGTCATTGTTACTATAAAATATCATTATTATTATTATTTTAAATAGAATTATTATTTTAAAGATAATATTAAAAATTATCGTAAATATTAAAATTATCATAATTAGAATTATCGTTTTATCATAATGTCATCCTTGTAATTATAAATATTGATATTTTTATAATAATAATTATTATTACAAAATAATACAACTTTTACTTATTATCATTATAGATATTATTTTATCAAATAAATATGTGATACAAACATATTTTACTACGTCTAATAACTTACTTTAATAATACCTATCATATTATCTTTATGATATTAAATGAACCCTATAAATTTTATTACTTAATATATATAAAATTATATTTTATTATATAAATTTAATATAAAATTTTATTTATTAATAAATAAATTATATTATTTACTCTAATAAATCTTTTAAAAATATTTAAAAATATAAAACGACGATATTTAAACTCTATATTAATCATGTATAGATTTTTGGAAATTATTTTGAGTCAAATTTACTTTTGTTGACTTTTGCATATTAGTCTCGAGCATTAGGATTGTGGTACACTATGACTTGACCTAATTTGTTAGATAAATATTGACCAACACATAAATATATATAATTAATTTAGGTTCGTGAATCCGAGGCCAACCTTGCACTTGTTCAATGACGTTATATGTATTTTTACTACGAAATACAGTATGGTGAGTTTCATTTGCCTTTTTACCCTTTATATTTTTGGGCTAAGAATACATGCGCAATTTTTATAAATGTTTTACGAAATGGACACAAGTAATCGAAACTACATTATATGGTTGAATTATCGAAATCGAATATGCCCCTTTTTATTAAGTCTGGTAATCTAAGAATTAGGGAACAGACGCCCTAATTGACGCGAATCCTAAAGATAGATCTATCGGGCCCAACAAGCCCCATCCAAAGTATCGGATGCTTTAGTACTTCGAAATTTATATCATGTCCGAAGGAGGATCCCAGAATGATGGGGATATTCTTATATGTATATTGTGAATGTCGGTTACCAGGTGTTCACCATATGAATGATATTTTTGTCTCTATGCATGGGACGTATATTTATGAGAACTGAAAATGAAATTCTTGTGGTCTATTAAAATGATGGAAATAAATGATTGTGATAAACTAATGAACTCACCAACCTTTTGGTTGACACTTTAAAGCATGTTTATTCTCAGGTGTTAAAGAAATCTTCTGCTGTGCATTTGCTCATTTTAAAGATATTACTTGGAGTCTTTCATAGCATATTTCGAATAACGTTGCATTCGAGTCATTGAGTTCATCAAAGATTATTATTAAATCAATTTATAGTTGGATAGTGGATATTATGAAATGGTATGCATGCCTATCAATTTTCGATGTAAAGAAAGTTTGTCTTTTAAAAACGAATGCAATGTTTGTAAAATGTATCATATAGAGGTCAAATACCTCGCAATGTAATCAACTATTGTGAATCGTTTATAATGTATATGAATGGGTCCTTTCAGTTGGTATCAGATCGGTGGTCTTAGCGAACCAGGTCTGCATTAGTGTGCCTAGCTGATAAGTCGATAGGATGCATTAGTGAGTCTGGACTTCGACCGTGTCTGCATGTCAAAAGTTTTGCTTATCATTTTGTGTCGAAAATTAACTACTTATCATCCTCAGGAAATTACCTGCTTATCATTTTTAGTCTAAGACACGTCTTGCTGTATTAATTGCATGAATAGTGTATAGACAAAAAATTCATATCTTAGCATATCTGCTAAATCATATCTTATCGTATCTGTTACTTTAAACTTTGCCTGACATATCCCGAAAAGTCCTCCGTAATCTACGAAATCTTTTGATCTATATATATATATATATATATATATATATATATATATATATATATATATATATATATATATATATATATATATATATATATATATATATATATATATATATATATATATATATATATATATATATATATATATATATATTCTATGTAATTAGAATACCATCCGTTAGCCAAAATCATTTCATATCGAAAAAAAAAATCCTTTATCCAATCGTACGAAATGGAATTCGTCATCAGTTCAAGTCACTCAAATTCCGAAATGGAATCCCATTCAAGCTCCGAAAGTAGTGTGACGGAAATAGATCAACCAATCAGTCATCACCTATTCTGGATGAATTGGGGATGGGTTCGTAGCCTCCTCAATCATTGGAGATAAGAAGAAGGTGATCCCTTCCATTCACCACATTGCCCTCTTGACGAAGAACCTGAAGCACTTACCGGCGAACCTGTCCGAAACACCATTTTCTCGCTCATTTCCAGAGTATCTCGTCACGATTATATATTACATCAAATTTTAGATTTTATTTATCCGCTCGTCCGAACCGACAATCACCCCGGTGTAATAGAAGAAGTCAACGAGCTTCGCGCTCGAGTAGTGGCTTTGGAGAATATGGTGCAGAGATTACAAACGCCAGCAGCAGCATCAGCAGCATAACCAGTACCACCATCATCAACGCCAACAGTACCATTACCACCTCCAACCACAACCGCATCGTAAATCTCAACTTCACAATCTATCCCACGAGCATCAACGTCATACGCACCATAGATACCAAGGAGTACCAACAACAATAACTGACGAAGTATTAATTCATAACTTCATTGGAGAAACATTCCGCGGTGATTATGTAATCTCTAAAGTCTTAGAGATTATCTAATCTAGCCCTAACCATAAATCAGTTAAGCGAACCAAAATGATAGAAGGAAGAGTAGAAACCCTGACAAAAATGGTGTGTGATTAACAAGCTAAACTTGCTTTACCAACAGCATCAACAGTACCGTCTGATAGTATTTTATATGCCCGAGAGACATAATAAATTAATGTGGCTAATATGTTATGATCCAAGTCGGGTCATACCCAATAACAAGTTTATCAACACCTTTATGTATTTGTTTAATGATTGGATTATTAAAACTAATACTTGACACTTAAACTTTAGAAAATTGGTTCTCTAAAGTAAAATACTTGAGATTAAATTATTTGGATAATTTTAAGTATAAGTTTAATTGGTTGATTAAACTTATTTGTGTGTTATAATTTTATAAAATGGTTATGAAATAGAATAGATGTGCAAGTAACTTATATGTATATATTTATAAGTGGCTTATAAATAATATACATGTACATGTAACCTATGTATATTTATATGTTTATAAAAGGTTTATAACATATATAAATGTACATGCATAATAAAGTGTATGTAACTAGTTTCAAGCATGCTTTAATCATTAATTAAATAATAAAAAAAAAAAAAAAAAAACAAAGGGGGACGGTTTTGGGGAGTCCCAAGACACCTCCCATGCTTGCTTTAACTAGTTGTAGTCTCCCATACATGCATATGACGATTGCACAACTTTACACACACTTCTCTCAAGTTTCAAACTAGCAAAAATCTTCTTCTTCCTCCTCCATATTTTGGCCGATTTTGAAGGGGTTCCAAAAAGGTGGTTTTGGTTTGATTTTGCTTGTAATTTGGTGTCTTGTAAATCCTAACCAAAGGTGGTGTTGGTTGCATACTTGTGGGTATACAAAACTTGAGGTTTCAAGTGAGAAACAAGCCCTTTTTCATCATCTTCTTCTCTACATCTAGTTTCTTCACCCTCTTTGATTAGAGGAGGTAAAAACTCCATAACTAGCTCTATTTACATTTTAGCATATATTACAAGACTAGATCTATCAAAGGGATTCATGTTTAAATGGTTAAACTTGTTAAAAGATTAGATTTAAAATGCTTCCGCTTACTTATTAATAAAGTCGACTTTTGACACATACATATATGGATATGGATATTTGGTAATCTTATGAATCACTACAATGGTATCTAGAGCCAAAGTCTTGTTAATATGCTTCTTGTTTTTGGCTAGAAAACTCATTTATTTTACAATCTACTAACATGCATGAAAGTAGAATGTAAAAATCTTGAGTTTTGGTAGGGTTTGGTTCTTGGCCGAAATTTTGGACCCCAAAAGTGGGTTTTGGGACTTCAAGTTTGGCCAAGATTTGTTGTTGTTTTGGTTCACAATCATGCCTTGACCTTGTGGTTGGATTTGTGTGTGATTTGATTATATTCATGGTTGATTATTCATTCTTATGGCATGTAATAATTATTCATTCATTTGGTTGTAAAGCTTGTAATAATTATTTTGTAATTTCATGTTGTAATTTATTCTATTTTGGTTTGTAAAAATAGAGTAGGTTGTAATTTCCTTTTACTAGAAAAATGTAGTAGGTTACATAATTTTGTAAAAAGAAATGAAGACTCAAGAAGATGTATGAAGATTACAAGATGGAGCATTAGGATGCAAGAGTTAGTGGGAGATTTGTTAATCTCCTACTTTGTGGTTTTAACCCTTTAGGTAACACTTGTTTTGGCTAAACAAGTGTTCACCACTTTGGCATGATTGTGGACTTCTATTTTGCATGCTTGTATGATTTTGTGTATGTGTTTGGATGATACAATATCTCATGAAACAAACTTGCAAAATGACATTATAATTGGTTATAATTAAAAACAACATAAGACACTAATAAATGGTTATTAGGAACTAGATGAAAAGTGCATATAAAATGGTTTATATCAAGTAAAAATTGATTTTTTTTTTACTAATGACATGAAATGGGGTTTTCATAATGTACCATACATCAAATGCATGTTGGTGTATGGAAAGGGTTTTCTTAAACTAGAATTTAGGAAGACTTAAAATCCCTTTAACTAAAACAAAGAAAACAAGTTGAACGCCATCCTTTTGTGAAAACACTTAGACATATTAAGAAACTCTTGACGGGATAAAGGTCACCTAACCGTCATGAGCGGATTAATGTGAATAAGGTAAATTCCGCACACTAGTGGGATAAAGGTCACCTAACCACTTGTTTGTTAAATTTACATGTTTACACAAGTAGGACGACTTGAATTGGGAATCATGAACTTAGGGTCACCGAAGCATGAGGAACAATTAGGCGTTGATGGGATTAATATGCCATGCAAAAGGATTGCATGATCCCATAACTTAGAAGTTGCAAAAGGATTGCAATTGTCATGTAAATGACTACCTAGCTAAATCAAATGACGGGATAAAGGTCACCTAACCGAAATTTGATTTACCGTTGGATTCTAAGATTTAATAAAACAATTAAAAATCATAAAAGGGTATTGTTTATTAAATCTAAAATCGATACTTAAAAGAACTTTGTTAAATTTTGTAGATGGCCGCCAACAACAACAACAACTTGCAAAACGTACCAATTAACATGAACAACCTATCGTTACGGTCTCTCTTAGAGAAAGACAAACTCAACCATACGAACTTTATGGATTGGTTCCGTAATTTAAGAATTGTCCTTAGGCATGAGGACAAGGCGTATGTGTTGGAGGACCCTATTCCCGACCAACCAGACGAGGCGGATGTAGTGGGCATGGCTGCTTGGGATAAGTATGTCAACGATTCCGTGCAAGTATCATGTCTAATGCTTGGGACTATGATACCCGAACTCCAAAAGGATTTCGAGTTTCATACCGCATACGACATGATCACTCAATTGAAGGAGATGTTCCTTCAACAAGCACGAGTTGAGCGCTTCGAGACCGTTCGAGCGCTTCATGCATGTCGTATGGACGACTCCCAATCCGTTTCAACATATGTCCTCAAAATGAAAAGCCTTATCGATCGCGCCAACCGTCTCAATCTAAACATATCAAAAGAGCTTGCCACCGATCTTATCCTAAACTCCCTATCAAAAAGGTTTGATCAATTTGTAATTAATTACAATATGAATGGGATGGATAAGAGCATTGGTGAGCTACACGGGATGCTTAAGACGGCGGAAACTAGCATGGGTAAAAGGGCTTTACCCGTGTTAGCAATCGATCAAGGTGGGTCCAAGGGTAAAAACACCTTTAAGCCTAAGGTGGCTAAAAGGAAAGGACCCGCCAATCAAGGCAAGGGAAAAGGGAAAGGGGTCACCCCAAACAAGAAGCAAAAGGTTGCGGGACAAGCAAACCCCAAGGAAGACCCGTGTTTCGGTTGCGGTGAAATGGGTCATTGGAAACGAAACTGCCCGGTCTACCTTAAGGAGTTGAAAGACAAGAGGGTTGCGGAGCAAACCTCAGGTAATAAATGTATGGTATATATAGAGCTAAATATTACTTCTTCTAATACATGGGTATTAGACACGGGATGTGGAACTCATATTTGCAATTCTTTGCAGGGGTTCAAAAGAAGTGATCATATGGCGGGAACATCAAGTCTCTATATGGGCAATGGTGCAAAGGTGCATGTTAAAGCTCAAGGAGATTTTGTTTTGAAGCTACCAAGCGGATTGGAGCTTATTTTAGAAAATGTTTTGTATGCCCCGGATTTGTGTAGAAACATTATTTCTATTTCTCGCTTGAAACAATGTGGTTTTAATGTTAATTTCATTAATGATGATATCCATGTTTGTTTAGATAATGTGTTCTATTTCAAGGCTTCGCCTTCAAATGGAATTTATGAATTGGTTCATGATGATACATCATCTAGTAGCTCAATGTACCATACTAGCACCAAGAAACTCAAAAGGGATTTGAGTGATTCCTATTTATGGCATTGTCGCCTTGGTCACATAAACAAGAATCGAATGCATACACTTCAAAAGAATGGACTTTTGAAATCAAATGAGATGGATTCATTTGATGTATGCGAATCTTGTTTACAAGGCAAGATGACTAAAACACCTTTCAAAGGGACATTGGAAAGGGCTAAGGACTTGTTGGGATTAATACATTCGGATGTATGTGGACCCTTTAAGCCCATAACTAGGAATGGTGAAAGATACTTTGTTACATTCATTGATGACTTCAGTCGTTTCGGATATGTCTACTTGTTAAGACATAAGGATGAAACTTTTGAAGCATTCAAAGAATATCAAAACGAAGTACAAAATCAACTCAACAAGACAATCAAGGTACTTCGTACCGATAGAGGAGGTGAATACCTAAGCGATGCTTTCCAAGATCATCTTAGGAGTTGTGGGATTATCTCACAACTTACTCCACCCGGAACACCCCAACTTAATGGAGTTTCCGAAAGGAGGAACCGAACCCTAATGGATATGGTTCGATCTATGATGGCAAGAAGCTCGTTACCTCTATCATTTTGGGGTTATTGTCTAAGCTCCGCGGTTCGTATTTTAAATATGGCCCCAACCAAGAAAGTGGAACGAACTCCTCATGAGATGTGGTTTGGAAAACCTCCTTCTCTTTCATACTTGAAAGTATGGGGATGTGAAGCTTATCCTAAGCGCCATGTAGCTAATAAGTTACATGCTCGATCCACAAAGTGTATCTTCATAGGATATCCCAAGGATGATATGGGATACTATTTCTATGATCCGACCGAGCAAAATGTATTTGTTGCTCGAAAGGCGGAATTCCTTGAAACCAAATTCCTAATGGAAGGTGATGGTGAAAGGAAAATAGATCTTGTAGAGGTACAAGATCAAGTTGATGATACACAAATGGTTGACACTAGTACTCAACATGAGGATGTTGAAAATGATCAAGTGGATGATCAAAGTACACAAGACGTTCGAAGATCTAGTAGGATTAGTAATCCTCCTGAGAGATATGGTTTTCTCGTGGATGGATGCTACACGGTTGATTTGGATGAACCGATAAACTACGAAGATGCTTTATCAAGGATTGATAAAGATAAATGGCAGGAAGCCATGAACGCCGAGATGCAATCCATGTATGAAAACCAAGTGTGGGAACTTGTTGAGCAACCTCCTAGCTCTAAGCTAGTTGATTGCAAATGGCTTTTCAAAATGAAAACCGACATACATGGAAACTTGGATACATATAAAGCTAGACTTGTTGCAAAAGGTTTCACTCAAACTCAAGGGGTTGATTATGATGAAACTTTCTCGCCTGTTGCTATGCTAAAGTCTATTAGGATATTATTTGCCATTGCTGCTCACTACGACTATGATATATGGCAAATGGATGTCAAAACCGCTTTCCTAAATGGATATCTTATGGAAGATGTCTATATGGTCCAGCCTGAAGGATTTGTTGATCCAAAATATCCTAAAAGTGTATGCAAGTTAAAGAAGTCAATCTACGGATTGAAACAAGCATCTAGAATGTGGAATCATCGTTTTAATGAGGAAGCCGAGAAATTTGGCTTCATTAAAAATGGTGATGAAGCTTGTGTATATAAGAAAGCTAGTGGGAGCACTATCATGTTCCTTGTACTATATGTGGATGATATATTATTATTTGGAAATGATATTACCACAATGCAAGGAGTCAAAACTTGGCTAAAGAGTTGCTTCTCCATTAAGGATCTTGGAGATGCACAATACATATTGGGGATAGGGATCTATAGGAATAGATCCAAGAGATTGATAGGTTTAAGTCAAAGTACATACATTGATAAAGTCTTGAAAAGGTTCAAGATGGAAAACTCTAAGAAAGGTTTGGTACCTATTCAAAGAGGAACCATTCTCAGTTCATCTCAATGTCCTACCACAAAAGATGAACAAGAGAAGATGAAGAATGTCCCATACGCGTCTGCTATTGGGTCAATTATGTATGCAATGATATGTACTAGACCGGATGTGTCATGCGCTCTAAGCTTGACAAGTAGATACCAGAATAACCCAGGAAACAGTCATTGGATTGCTGTTAAAAGTATATTGAAATACCTTAGGAGGACTAAGGATATGTTTCTAATATATGGGTCTGGTGAGGAGGAACTCGCTGTAAAAGGTTACGTGGACGCGAGCTTCCAAACTGATCGAGATGATTCTCGATCACAATCCGGTTATGTCTTCATGTTAAATGGAGGTGCGGTCTCTTGGAAGAGTTCAAAGCAAGATGTTGTTGCATTGTCCACTACAGAGTCGGAGTACATTGCCGCCTCAATGGCAGCTCAGGAAGCTGCATGGATGAAGAAATTTATCGACGACTTAGGAGTGGTCCCTTCCATTCAGGACCCTCTTGAGATCTTTTGTGACAACGAGGGTGCGATTGCTCAAATCAAGGAACCTCGTGCTCATCAAAAGACTCGTCACATTGAGCGGAGATTCAACTACATCAGGGATGAGATTGAAAAGGGAAAGATATGTATTCACAAAGTTCACACAGATCATAATGTTGCAGATCCACTCACGAAGCTTTTACATGGGCCAAAACATGAGGGACATGTTTGTGCATTAGGGCTTCGATATTCTAGTGATTGGAAATGATCTATTTTATGTATTGTAACGGAACGAATTAGTTCAAACTCATTAATATAATTATGGTATTAATTTTATTTTGAGTTATGTTCCAATTTTGCATATTTATCCATGAATAAATTATTATTCTAAATTCCGTAGTTGATCACAATTGTGGGAACAAGTGTGAGGTTTAGACTATTATGAACTTGGATTGGTTAACATTCAAGGACTGAATGTGGGGCAAGGTTGCAACCAAGGTTCATAGATATTTGTGGGACACAAATATTGGAAGACCCGCTCTCAAGGTTTACTGTATGGAGCCTTTGTGGTTGATCACATGTAATCTTGAGTAAAGGAGAATATCATTGTATCCTCTGACCTGAGATACATATTGGGTTCAGATATTCACCGAGTATTGTGCTTTGATTCCTTCCTTCGCTATTCTGAAACATGGTAGCTCATAAGGGAGGCTTCAGGTATGATGCAAGGTGTAGTGTCTAGGACGTATGTAGTCAAGATGGAATTTGTCCCTCTTATTCGTTGAGAGTCAGATGTCTAAGGCCTGATAAAGCTAAATCTATAAGAGAGTGATCACTCTATGTCTCTTGGATTTAGCATGACATCTAGGACAAAAGGATATAGTGAAAGATTCACCTAATCATATTCGAGATGGGAACTCGAAAGGGATGATGTTATTGAATGGCACTAAGTCATAACATATTGGGGGTGATGGACGGTCGTTAGGTGGTATCCGTCACTTGCATTAATTCCTTATGTTTCTCGTGCAAGTGGGAGATTGATAGTATTTTATATGCCCGAGAGACATAATAAATTAATGTGGCTAATATGTTATGATCCAAGTCGGGTCATACCCAATAACAAGTTTATCAACACCTTTATGTATTTGTTTAATGATTGGATTATTAAAACTAATACTTGACACTTAAACTTTAGAAAATTGGTTCTCTAAAGTAAAATACTTGAGATTAAATTATTTGGATAATTTTAAGTATAAGTTTAATTGGTTGATTAAACTTATTTGTGTGTTATAATTTTATAAAATGGTTATGAAATAGAATAGATGTGCAAGTAACTTATATGTATATATTTATAAGTGGCTTATAAATAATATACATGTACATGTAACCTATGTATATTTATATGTTTATAAAAGGTTTATAACATATATAAATGTACATGCATAATAAAGTGTATGTAACTAGTTTCAAGCATGCTTTAATCATTAATTAAATAATAAAAAAAAAAAAAAAAAAAACAAAGGGGGACGGTTTTGGGGAGTCCCAAGACACCTCCCATGCTTGCTTTAACTAGTTGTAGTCTCCCATACATGCATATGACGATTGCACAACTTTACACACACTTCTCTCAAGTTTCAAACTAGCAAAAATCTTCTTCTTCCTCCTCCATATTTTGGCCGATTTTGAAGGGGTTCCAAAAAGGTGGTTTTGGTTTGATTTTGCTTGTAATTTGGTGTCTTGTAAATCCTAACCAAAGGTGGTGTTGGTTGCATACTTGTGGGTATACAAAACTTGAGGTTTCAAGTGAGAAACAAGCCCTTTTTCATCATCTTCTTCTCTACATCTAGTTTCTTCACCCTCTTTGATTAGAGGAGGTAAAAACTCCAAAACTAGCTCTATTTACATTTTAGCATATATTACAAGACTAGATCTATCAAAGGGATTCATGTTTAAATGGTTAAACTTGTTAAAAGATTAGATTTAAAATGCTTCCGCTTACTTATTAATAAAGTCGACTTTTGACACATACATATATGGATATGGATATTTGGTAATCTTATGAATCACTACACCGTCAGCGTTACCAGCATTGTCAGTACAGTCAACATCCGAATCAACAACACCGATAACATCACAAACTCCGTCAGTTCAAGAATCACTGTGGACATCATTACGAATCAATAACGTGTATATTGTATCAATGAGTTATGAAGAATTAACTCATTCCCTCTGAAGAAATTATATATATATATATATATATATATATATATATATATATATATATATATATATATATATATATATATATATATATATATATTGAAATAAATCTTTCCGTGCTAAGCTATTGTGTGTGAATCTTAACTACTCGGTTAATTCATATTACAAATATGCAATAATGTACGTCCTTCGGCCGCAACTTAACCAGCGTTAACTACAATCTCTGTCGCAATTCAACAAATTCCAATTCATAATAAATCAAGTATATATTTGATTTTACACTTTCATCATCGATGTACCCAAAACTTTTCAGATAACATCATTCGTAATTTGCGAAATTCACAAGAATTCCACGAACCGAACATCATACATCAACAAATAACGAAGTATTGATTCATAATTTCAATGTCATTAAAGAAATACTGTGTAAAAGTTATGTACTTTTTAAAGCCTTCAGGGATTATTCAATTCTAGTTTCAACCGTAAATCAAATGAGTTTAATTTAACATTAACTCATTAAATCTATGTTACATCTGAAGAAAATATACATATATATATATATATATTTTCATAAAGACTGTAATAAAATTCTTTTGTACAAAATATTAATTGTGAAATTTTTTTTAACGGGTAGGTAATACCCGAGAGATATATAAATTCACAATTAATATGTTACATTCTTCGAATCTGATTCAGCAAATCATCCATTATACTCCCTACTTTCATAACAATATACATTCTTTTATAGAAATCAAAACAACCATACTCATTCAAAATTTAATTACATATTCTGATTTTGAAATCTCAAAATTCAACTTGAGATATGACCAAAATCATCACTCTTAGATCCTTACATCTTTCACAAGCTATATTTTGACTTCAAAACTGTGTAGAACATCAAATGTATGTTAACGATTACAATCTGTGTTCAAACCCTTCGAAAATTTCTGAAGACACTTCGAATGATGAGCAATCGAGATGATGATCCAACCACATGTTACCCACAGTTATATACCCGAAAAACTCTTGAAACCAAAGTAAAAGTTTAAACAACGTATCCGCGTCAGATTCTTTGGCATTTATTAGCAAAAATAACTTTGCGACTCCTATTCAAAGTACCCAGTTTTGTCACAGCTCCAGCAAGTCAACTTCAACTTTTCAGTCAGACTAACCTTATTATAACCTTGAGATATACACCATCGTTACCAGGGAACCTTTTACATTCCACCACATTATTAGCAGATGTACCAACAACTTCATTACCCTTTGACTTTAGCCTCTCCAAAAAGTCATTATAATTATTCATTGAAACCCCATCATTTACTCATTCGCATCTTGTAATGAGAATTGCCATACGAATCATTGAGAATTAGCAATCAGTATTTTGAAATCTCGCAGCATGTCTACGCCAACACTTATATGTGTATATATAACGTCTATCTTCTGGACTTAATTTGAATGTGAAGTTTCTGAAAAATACTCCAAACTACGAATTGGTTCTCCGAAAATGGAAAAATTGCTGATGAAGCAGCAAAAACTATAAACGACTTTAAACGGTAAAAGCTGGATGATAATGATGAAGTGTGCTGGCAAAGAGCAGAAAAAGAGAAGTTTTGGAACTGGAAAACGGATTGAGCAAAGTAGGAAGGAGGCTGTGGACAAATTACAAAGACTGAACCTGACTTTAAAGGATCCAAATGATTCAGTACCTGCTGAAGTCATTAACGAATACCTTGCTCCCGACTCTAAACCCCTGCGGACAATATTCTTCATCATCCTCTGATATTAGAAATTCTAAAATATCATCATATCTTTCATTATAAATATCCTCCATATTTCTGAAGTTATTTTCTTAATTTTTATTATTTGAAATCATTTATCTCTTCGCGCTATCTGTATTATATCATAAAAGAAACTATTTTAGTTTCTAAATTCTGAAATATTCAAGTTTAAAATAGAAATATTTTGAAGTAGTGTTGGGAACTGAAGCATGAATTAGTATAATATAATGACACTTGATCAATGTGATTATATTACAGTAAGTCATAATGAGTTTCTAAATGGAACGTGATGATTCACAGATCATAACATCATCATGTGCCATGTTATACGACTCTTGTATTCTATTTAACCTCTAAAATATCAAAAAAAATATTTCTTGATGATTCGGCCTTTTCCAAGGTATTCTAGTAATTTGACAAGTCAAGATCGTGCCATCACAATTTCCTTCCTAGAACATTAACAATGTTCATTCCGAAATTCATATCTGTGAATTCTGGACCATTACAAGCGGTGCTTAATCGCAAGAAGAAGAAACGAAAGGACAAAACTCCGAAATAGAAATTGGGTATAAATTGCAGCAAATAAAAGAGAGCATTAACTGTGAATGATAATGATTATAGAAGACAGAAGCAGAGACTTTGAAATATAAGGGAACATATAAAGCCCAACGACAAACCAGAAATTATAAACCATATATATCGATGCATATAGCAATATAAAGACACGGGAGAACTAGAAACACTATAAACCCAAGAGTATAGTAGAAGTAAATAGATTCTTCCGGCGGTAGATGAAAAAGAAGAATGACCGATATGAAAGTTAGAAGTATATCGAGAATCAGAACTGGATGGAGCATATTGATGAATACTTAAAAATATGAGTTGAAGGGGAAAGAATAGAAGGTGATGAAACATGATTAGGAACTTAGAAATCAACAGATTTAACTCACACAATGGCGGAATAAGTGAATCAAACCCTCTAGTGAATAGGTTAAGTTTTTTTTTGATTAATTTAGTTAAACCACAACTAAATCAAGTGTGATTAGATCAACACCTAGAGCTATTATTCACCACCTGGGTGATTTGGACAGAGAGAGAATCGGAGGAGCTCACTAGATCTGAGTGTGTGTAACAAATGAGAGGCTTAACTTAAAATGAAGAACATAAGACTTTATATACCCCTGCTATTGACTCACCCATACGATTCATTCATCACACGTACGAGTTGGCTTCATCAGCCGTACGGGTGATCACTCACTCGTGTCTTCTCATTTAGGTTGTAATTGTGACTTAGCTCAGCATCAACCGTGCGTATGAGCCTGTCAGCCGTACTAGTGAGGCTTTACTCGTACGTCTGACTAAGTCTAACATAGTCAAACATCTAAATCTCGTTCCTGCAGTTCCTGTAACCACATACAAACACGGATAGGATAATAACGAGCAATCATGGTGACCTATTAACTGTTGTCCCTGCAATGGACGTGGGTAGATGTCTAGGGACTTGCATAAAATGCATCAACAGAAGGTGTGAGTTGTAAGGAAACGAAGGAGGTGAATTTATAAGAAAATCTCCAACAGAACAATTAAAATGGACGATCGCATTTAAAGCGGATCCTAATTCCCTTGATTACCGGAGAGTCAAATCTTATTAAGAAGATTTTCTTTAAATCCCTTGAAATCTGGGAATCAATCATATCTACGTCAAATGATAAGATGAATCTACACTTACTCATTTCACTCTTCTATGTTAGCTTCATTCATACTCTTCATATAAATGGATTGTTTATCCAAATTATTCGCTGATGATAAAACTCTAATTTTCAGCCCGTATGCATCATGAAAACATACTTATTATCATTCACGACCTTTCCACTCAAATTTCGGGACGAAATTTCTTTAACGGGTAGGTACTGTGACAACCCGAAAATTTCCAACCAAATTTAAACTTTAATCTTTATATGTTTCCGACACGATAAGCAATATTTGTTAAGTTAAATTTCAAGAATTTTAAACTATGTTCATACATTCATTCAACCTCGACCAAGTTCCAACGATTCACGAACTATTAAACGAATATGATTATATATGTATATGTGTATATATATTATAACTTGAAACGTAAACAAAATATTAGATTAAATACTTTATATGATTGTATCTGTTTCAAAATGTTTATCAATGGAATTAGAAGATAAGATCAAATGATTGAATTATCAGATATATTGAATTATGATTACAAGTCTCTGTTGAAAGGCCCACGTTGATTTGAGAAATCTTTCCATTTTAACAATATTCGAAAAATGATAAAGTGATTTATAAATAAGAATAAATTGTCAATCATTGAGAACTAGACAAAGGATAGTGGAAGATTGAATCTCATAAAGACTCGATTGATCTATTTAGTTTCAAACGTACAAAAACGTTTTCAGTTTAAAAAGAACTTTATTATTAAAACGTATATAACTTTTATAAATATCTAGAACCACTTTTGACAACTCATTACTTAACTAGTATGATAAAGATAACGATATTTATATTTTATTTTATTAAATATATATAACGATTTAAATTAATATTATATATATTTATACGCGTATTATACGTACATAGTTTTATACTTTTACTATACTTAAACTTTACCTTTACTTTATTTTTACTTTACTTTAACTTTAATAATTCACTTTAATAATTCATACTTTAATAATTTACCTTAATAATTTATACTTTAATAATTCACTTTAATAATTCATACTTTAATAATTCATACTTTAATAATTCACTTTAATAATTCATACTTTAATAATTCACTTTAATAATTCAAAAATCTATTATAAATAGAATTCAATAGGTTTCATTATTTCATAGAAACTTGAAAATATTTTTCTCTAAACTCTCTCAATCGATTTACATATATATATATATTTACTCCGTATTATTTCAAGATATTATTAGTATACATAAAATATTACGACGGAGTGCTGTCCAAGTGATTTCGAAATTGTTTTTCGAGTAGGATATGATTAAGGAAATTATGGGTTATAGCTATGGAGGTGATTGAGTATGGTTCATGGGTATGCTCGTGAGGTCAATATAGTATTTATCATTTCCGTTGCGTCTACGTACCTTTCCTACAATATTGAATCTCAATATTGATACGTGAGTACTCATAATTTAACTTTTACATACTAATAGTGTATCCCTGACTAGTGCTCGAGTATTTAGGATTATGCATGCTTGTACTTTTGATATTGCCCTTAGACAGGTTAGGTTGAATCTTGAATTAGTTACACTTGCGGTTGAGATAAGGTATAAGATATGCATGTCCTTGGAAAGCTAGCGAAAAATTAAGAACTTTTCCTTTAGATATCGAATGGTTTCGATGAACGGATTAAAAGTTATAATCAATTGAATTTTTGATATTTTTATTAAAAATGATTATTATTATTATTATTGTCGTTTTTATCGTCATTCTAGTTTTATCTTATTATTATCTTTATCAATAAAAGGGATTTATCATTAAAAATTGTTATTTTTTTTATTATTACTATCGTTATTATCGTTAAAGTTATAATTAGTATTATTATTATTATTATCCAATTATTATTATTATTATTATTATTATTATTATTATTATTATTATTATTATTATTATTATTATTATTATTATTATTATTACTATTATTATTATTATTAGCATTATTATTATTATTATTATCATTATTAATATATATATCATTATTTAAAAATGGTTATTGTTATTGTTATTATTATTACTACTATATTATCCTTAAGATAATTATTAGTATTATCGTTAATAATGTTATAGTAACTATCATTATTAATATTAGTGTAATTAAAACAAATATTTGTAACACCTAATTATTTTGATTACTATTATTATCATTATTATGAACACGATATAAAAGACGATTAAAAGCTATTAAACGAAATGATTAGGAAATAATGAGTAAGAGTATCATGATGAAATTAAAATATTATAAGATTTTGATTTAGATAAAATTATCGTTCTTATTATTTTTATCATTACTATTATTATTAAAAGTATCGTTAGTATTAAAACTATCATTTTAAGAAAAATTATCATTTTAATAGAAATGTCATTGTTACTATAAAATATCATTATTATTATTATTTTAAATAGAATTATTATTTTAAAGATAATATTAAAAATTATCGTAAATATTAAAGTTATCATAATTAGAATTATCGTTTTATCATAATGTCATCCTTGTAATTATAAATATTGATATTTTTATAATAATAATTATTATTACAAAATAATACAACTTTTACTTATTATCATTATAGATATTATTTTATCAAATAAATATGTGATACAAACATATTTTACTACGTCTAATAACTTACTTTAATAATACCTATCATATTATCTTTATGATATTAAATGAACCCTATAAATTTTATTACTTAATATATATAAAAGTATATTTTATTATATAAATTTAATATAAAATTTTATTTATTAATAAATAAATTATATTATTTACTCTAATAAATCTTTTAAAAATATTTAAAAATATAAAACGACGATATTTAAACTCTATATTAATCATGTATAGATTTTTGGAAATTATTTTGAGTCAAATTTACTTTTGTTGACTTTTGCATATTAGTCTCGAGCATTAGAATTGTGGTACACTATGACTTGACCTAATTTGTTAGAGAAATATTGACCAACACATAAATATATATAATTAATTTAGGTTCGTGAATCCGAGGCCAACCTTGCACTTGTTCAATGACGTTATATGTATTTTTACTACGAAATACAGTATGGTGAGTTTCATTTGCCTTTTTACCCTTTATATTTTTGGGCTGAGAATACATGCGCAATTTTTATAAATGTTTTACGAAATGGACACAAGTAATCGAAACTACATTATATGGTTGAATTATCGAAATCGAATATGCCCCTTTTTATTAAGTCTGGTAATCTAAGAATTAGGGAACAGACACCCTAATTGACGCGAATCCTAAAGATAGATCTATCGGCCCCAACAAGCCCCATCCAAAGTATCGGATGCTTTAGTACTTCAAAATTTATATCATGTTCGAAGGAGGATCCCGGAATGATGGGGATATTCTTATATGTATATTGTGAATGTCGGTTACCAGGTGTTCACCATATGAATGATATTTTTGTCTCTATGCATGGGACGTATATTTATGAGAACTGAAAATGAAATTCTTGTGGTCTATTAAAATGATGGAAATAAATGATTGTGATAAACTAATGAACTCACCAACCTTTTGGTTGACACTTTAAAGCATGTTTATTCTCAGGTGTTATAGAAATCTTCCGCTGTGCATTTGCTCATTTTAAAGATATTACTTGGAGTCTTTCATAGCATATTTCGAAGAACGTTGCATTCGAGTCATTGAGTTCATCAAAGATTATTATTAAATCAATTTATAGTTGGATAGTGGATATTATGAAATGGTATGCATGCCTGTCAATTTTCGATGTAAAGAAAGTTTGTCTTTTAAAAACGAATGCAATGTTTGTAAAATGTATCATATAGAGGTCAAATACCTCGCAATGTTATCAACTATTGTGAATCGTTTATAATGTATATGAACGGGTCCTTTCATGCAAGACCTGGTTCGCTAGGACCAACGCTCTGATACCAACTGTGACAATCGCTCCAAATCCATATGGACGAACACGTCATTCATTGATTTCATTGCGAGGTATTTGACCTCTATATGATACGTTTTGTAAACATTGCATTCTTTTGAAAAGGCACACCATAAATGTATATTTAAATCAAAGGTTTTCGACATCTGATGATTTCTACATATAGACAATCACCGTATATAATAGTTTACAATAGTACTTTCGTTGACAATGCAGTCAAAATAAGGTACATGGTGATGAATTGGTGAACACAACGTTTTCTTGAAAAATATGCCATGTAAGACTCCGTACACATAGCTTGTATATCATAATAGCAAACAGCGGAAGACTTCTAGGGAACCTGAGAATAAACATGCTAACAAGTGTCAACACAAAGGTTGGTGAGTTCATAGTTTGTATGTTTCGCATAATCTGTATATAAAGATGGATCACAAGATTTCAGTTGTTTCATCCAGAAATGTTTATCAATAGATTCTACATAATAAAGCACCCTGGTAACTAAACGTATATATAATTTGTACCCTTTGTATAATCATCTTACTAATACACGCAAACCAACGTGTACGCTTCTCAAATAGCATACATCCGTTAAAAGGCTAGTGCTCTAGCTCGGACGGGGATATCAAGCCCTATGGATCCATATACTACTACTCGCGCCCACCAGTTCTTATAACTGGCAGTTACTAGTTACCAAAGCTAAGGGATTTTCGCTTCAAACTCAGTGTAGAATTTAGTATGTACTTGTATCCATTGCGTTTAAAATAAAATGCATGTATTCTCAGCCCAAAAATATAGATTGCAAAAGCAATTAAAAAGGGAGCAAATGAAACTCACCTTAGCAGCACATAAAGTTGTTCATCGTAATGTGACCGAAACCCGGAATATCAAATAATCGTAGATCTCAACGTATCAATATTGTGATTCAATATTTCAGAAAAGTACGTAGACGTACGGAGATGATAAACACTAGGTTTGACTTTACGAGCATAACCCTCGAATAATACCCATAACTTCCCTTAGTAATAACCCATAATTTTCTTAGCTTTATCCCGTATGAAAACCCATTTTAAAAGTGACACGCTCATGACCTCGTCGTAATATTTTATGTATAATATTACTAATAATAATAATAATAAGATTAATAATAATAATATAATATTAATCTTAATAATAATAATAATAATAATAATAATAATAATAATAATAATATTAATATAAATAATAATATAAATATAAATAATAGAGAGATATATGTGTGTGTAAACGAACAGAAATCGAATTCAATTTATAGACTTTTCCTGAAATCTGACTCCATGCGATCACATGAGTTTTCAGTGTTTTTGCCATGCGATCGCATGGCCGCCTTATTCTGTTTTTGTTTGCTAGTTCGTCGACATCAAATAGTGTACTGTAGCAAATAGTGTTTACTGTAGCAAATAGTGTTTTACTGTAGCAAATAGTGTTTACTGTAGCAAATAGTGTTTTTACTATAGCAAATAGTGTTTTCACTGTAGCACTGTAGCAAATTCGTTTTCACTGTAGCAAACAGTGTTTTACTGTAGCAAATAGTGTTTACTGTAGCAAAGTCATTTTACTGTAGCAAATAGTGTTTTACGGTAGGAAAGTCATTTTTTTACTTGTACATATATATATATATATACATACATATAACTCTTCATGAATCGTCGAGAGCAGTCAAATGTAATTTAATACATGAAATATTTCTAAAATTTTGAGATTTAACTTCATAGACTTTGCTTATCGTGTCGAAAACATTAAATCATTTAAAGATAAAGTTTAAATTTGGTCAGAAATTTCCGGGTCATCACATCGAGACATGCAATGCACAAATCATCCGAAGTCTATAATGATCACTTAAAATACGCGAAATCGCCACGTATCCTTCCAACTTCTCTAGGCAATTCTTCTCATAGAGTTACCCTTAACAACTAAACCGTCATTCGTGATTTACCAAGTCCACAAATCCGAGCACTAAAACTTGCTCAATCCCTCATATCGGGAAAAACTCCACCAATCTCGTACCGAGATATCAACCCTTTAGCGTACCATACCAAGTACAATGCTAAAAGTAACCACGTCCCAAACTAAAGTCAACCATCTAACCGATGAAGACCAAATAAAAGTGAAATCTAACGGATAACACTTACCACTTAACATCCCTTGTAGTGCGCAAACACGTCTAATACGCAACTACCGCAAACACGTGAGCAAAATACGACTATTGCATCACTATTCACACCAAAATGGTCCTTACGACCTCACCATTGGCGTATAAAACAACCAATAGATCATACAACATGGTCCTTACGGCCCCACCATTGGCGTATAAACAACCAATATATCACACAACATGAAGGCCGGCCGAAAACTACACGCGCCTTAGTGGATCCGCAACCACACGTGACCCACTACCTCCACCGCACAACAATCGGGATTGGCAGAACTACACACTCCCCAGTGAATACGAACTACACGAGAATCACTATCCCAAGAGAATGACCGCATCCACACGTGTCATCGTGAATCCGAACTACACGAGACTGACTTCCTCAATATAATGACCGCATCCACACGAGTCATTGTGAATCCGAACTACACGAGACTCACTTCCACAATAAGATGACCGAACTACACGCGTCATCGTGAATCCGCAACCACACGTGATCCACTTCCCAAATCTCAACACAGGAATGGTACTCCCATTCCCCATCGGTACTCGCATTTCCCGATAACGTTATATCATACCGATACAACACTACTCCAACACAAATATCCGTTAGTGTACAACGACATATATCACTAACTCCCGGGTGATGTCTTAAACACCGCGACTAACTCACCCCCATGACAATGTGGTGTCTTGAACACCGCGACTATTCCATATGTCAATCAAACCAATGAGTGGTGTCTTAAACACCGCGACAATCCCACCGATTACACACGCTCTTTTGGCCTCAATCAATGAGTAGTGTAGCATCGCGTACTGCATACACCATAGTGAATCCGAACGGATTACACTAACCATTCACCACAACCAAAAGTATATACGCATACTTATAACCATTCCATACCGCCTGGAATTCAGCACACGAATCATACGCACACGCGAACATCGCTATCACGATCGAGCAAGAACCACCTATATCGCACATAGGTACAAAACAACAATTCTCTAAAAGAGAATCCGACACACACATCCCTTAACCGAGGGATATCACCTTGCTTGTCAAACATGTCTGATGTGTTGAAAGTGTGTGCAGTAGTGCTTAGCTTAATCTTCAACTTTTAAATTTATAAAACCTTTTAATTATTATACTTTAACACCCTAACGAGCAACAAAACCAGATCAGAGGTAGTATGTAAGGTTATGTCCCATGAGACGGGTGGTGTCGATAAGAGTTGTTTTTCTTATTTAATTCTTATTAAAGAATTAAAGATATATTTTTATGTCTTTTTATAGGATAGATTTCTCTTAGGAAAGAGTTAGCTTTTTAAAAGATAAACATAATAACATAAGGAATTGAAGATTCAAAAATAAAGATAGAGATACAAATAAGTATACAAGTGATTATACAAGTGATTATACAAGTGATTACATGGATAATCAATTCATACGAGATTCATATTAAATAAGTTTCATGACTTATATTAACACAAAGTAGAATAACAATCATAGACCAATTATTATCCCTTAATAGGTTAGACTAAGTGTTGCATATCAATCAATAAGTAAGATTTAAAGCATATGCTAGATATGTGATCTGCATAACTAACACCTTAATTCTTCATGTTCAATTCAATTACATGATACATACCAATCTTGTGATGAGGATCAATATGTAAATAGACTGACAAATTATATAAGCTATTAAACACCAAGTAGATCAACTCAAGTTACTAGTTGAAAGCCAATTACTACTAAGTTTTCATGCAATCATTAATTAAACAAATCCAAACGAAAGATCTTCGATTAAACCTAACAATATCAACCTCTATTATATAAGCGTAATTCAAATCAAATAAATTTATCACTATTAAACTCTTTAACTTAGTTGCATGCAATTCAATTTAACAAGTTTGATGGACTAGATCTAAACAAGTAGCATGAATCAAATAATAGATTTATCAGATCAAGGACAAGGACTAATCAACCTTAAAATCATGTTATTTAAACATTAAGCATGGCAAACAAGTGTAATCAAGCAAAACAGATTCAAAACAGTTTAAAAATCATCACAAAAACTTAACCATACAGATCTGGAAAAGAACCAGAAACTGCACAGGATGAAGCACGAAGTCGGCGACTTCCTTCACTCCAAGCCGGCGGCTTGAGTGTGAAGCCGGTGGCTTCATCTGAATTCCAGATGAAGTTTAACTTTCGTCCACGTAATCACTATGAACGTTTAGTTCATGATAAAAGACGAACAGAAACAATTACAGAAAATAAAATAGACAAAACAATAAATTAAAGATAGAATCATACCTTGTAAAGAAGGTAGATGTAAAATTACTTGAATAAAATCTTGAATCTTGATTACAAAAGAGTAAATCTAACCTAAGGGTTTAGAGAAAACCCCTAAAAATGAACTATCTACTTCTACAAACTTCTGAATTTTTGAACATATGAAAATTGAGACCAGGGGCTTCAATTTATAGTATTCTGGGGCGGTTTGCCAAGCCGGCGGCTTCATTGGGAAGCCGGCGGCTTGCCTTGAGTCGGTGACTCCTCGTGCAAGTTAAACTTGATTAGAAAGTCAATCCTTATAACCGTCATACTGAAGCCGACGGCTTAATAGCCATGCCGGCGGCTTCATTTGATTCGCCGGATCTTTCTGATTTTATCTTGATTTTGTTTCCATTTTTACTTGAACTTGATCAATAAGTTGAGAAAACGTGTAAACCAGGCCGGCGGCTTCATTGGGAAGCCAGCGGCTTCCTTTGCCTTTTACTTGATCAACAAGTTCTTTCAATTATTATCGATCTTGGAACATTCTGGTATTTTTCTTTCAAAGCCGGCGGCTTCCTTAGAACCATGCTGGCGGCTTCATACAGCCGATCTGCAATTTTCTTCATTTTTGATCCTGTTTAATACATAACTTGGACATAATCATTAGAAATATCTTTTCCCCATTTTTACCCATTTTAGTGTGTTTTGGTATCAAAATGACTCAAAAATAATAAGATAACTCCTCAAAATGTTATCAAAAAACTGTATAATTTAGGAGTTATCAACGTCCATTATCTCTCAACGAGATTCACCACATTACCACCTCGGTGATAATTTAAATCCAAAATCATAAGTACAATTTAACCAAAATTGTACTCTACCACAAATCGACCAAAATCTAGGTCCCGACACAAATTTCCGGATCTACTATGAGCATTATCCGAAATCTCACACTAAAACCTCCTCGTGCGGGAGTGTAACTCCCTCACTTGGAACTACGTCCCATAACCGCATCTTGTACAACCGTACAATGCTACCAAGGGTAGACTTTACTAACAATTGGGTTCACATGACCCATCACCACATCTTGCTCCAACCTTGAGCTTACGAAGGATTTTAACCAATCCTTAAACACTTCGAACGAAGAGTTCACCATAAATTACACAAACTTTAATCTTGCGATTCTCCGATTTCTCTAGCTAGTCAAATTTCCACCTAGTCACTCACGTACCTAAGGGTTTCTCTCCGGTACCCTAAGTACATTGTAACCACAACACCATCAGAGTCAAATACCACGCTCGTAGGTATGAAAGAGGCACCTAACATCGCGTTACGTAGACTCCATTACCAACATACACATCGAGATAAAACACTCGATCTTTAGGGTTTTAACCACCCGTCGAACCTCATGGTTCATCAGCTTCAACACGAAGCAAATACATGCTTAACAACCGAACACAAAGCCCATTCCCAAGGCTTGGTAGAAACATTTCCCGAACACCAAGGAATGCTTGGTTGCACCAAGTCTCCATCAATTAAAAAGTCACCTTAGGGTAATTCCATTAGGAACGTCACCCATAACAATATGCACAACACAAGGCATTAACAAACCCGAACTCATCGGCACAAAATAAATAATCGAAGGACATATTTATTAAAATGAAATGTACCTTAACGTCTCCTTGCCGCACCCGTCCCTGCTAACTCGGGGCATTCCGACGTACGATGTCCTTCCTCTTGGCAATTGAAGCACACCGGGCCATCCCCCTTTGGCACCGAAGACTTGTGGGTCCTCACGCCACAATTGTAACATCTAGATGCACTAGAATCCAATATACTCGTCCGTGTACCACCCGTCCTCACACTCGGACCCTTAGTCCTCTTAATTGGAGCACCATACGAAACAACCCTTCTCTCACTTGAAGGTTCACCAATCTTTGATCGTGAATACGACTCGAAACCCCTAGCCACCGCGAATAACTCCGCAAACGACTTCGCGTAACCTCGGCTAATTTTATTCTTCAAGTCATTATTCAAAGTTCGATAGAAATCCTCCATCAACAAACGATCATTCCCCAAATACTCCGGGCAAAAACGAGCCTTCGCCATAAAGGTCGTCTTGAGGGTATTCAAATCCATAGAACCCTGTTGCAAATTTTGCAAATCACTACGCAATTCCGATAAGTCAGCTAATGTTCGGAACTCCTCAAAGAATTCCTCCTTAAAATCGTCCAACGATAACGCCATAAACGGCTCACCACCGATAAGATCAATCTTACCATCTAACCAATCCTTCGCCCTACCCCGCAACAAACTAGTAGCGAGTCTTGTCTTTTTCTCAGGAGGGCATTCAATAGTACGAAAACACCCTTCGACATCCGAGATCCATGTTGTGCTAACCAAAGGATCCGGTTTTCCATCATACATCGGGGGTTTAGTCCTCATGAAGCTCTTAAGACAACGCTCCATTTCACTACTACTTCGAAAATCGGAATACTTCCTATCCACTTCTTCTCGAAACGCACCCATTTGCTCCACAACGGCGGCTGCAACTCTAGCATTAAACTCGACGTCATTCATCTCGATCTCGTTTCGCGTCTTCATTTTAAAGAATGCAAAACAATTAGTCCACGAACGTATAAAACCACACGCATAACACCGCCCCATCTTGCTAAACACTCGTCATACATCACTTGTTTGACACGATTTTCACCTGTAATAAGGTTTGCAATCCTTATTACGCACACACGCCGTATCGACTTGTTAGTACAACGACCACCTCGCTCGATGATATAAACAACACAACGCAATAATATATTAATAGTATCCACATATTAACATAAACGTTAGTCGACCTACAAACAAGGCACTAACTATAACCGTTTCCGACCCGTTCACCTATAAGTCCCGCAATAAATAAGCACACACAAAAGTCTAAGTCTAGGCACCTATCTCAAGTCGCCTAAATCCCTTAGACCATGCTCTGATACCACTTGAAACAACCCAACCCATGCTTAAACCGGCCCATAAATTTTTTTCTTTATAATACATTAATATCATTAACATTTAGGTCCCAATTATGTTTTCAAAAACATCTTTAATACAATAGTAAGTTTAATAAACTTTAAAACATTTAGTACATGAGTTAAATAACCAACAAAACCGAGCATGGTGATTGGAGATACGCTATCCAATCCTAATAACTCCAAAAGCACACTTCTAAAGCAAACTACGCGAGTCCACTAGTCCCCACGCTTACCCGAGCCACCGCCTCCAAGCCAATATATAAAAATGTAAACAACGAGAGGGTAAGCTAATGCTTAGTGAGTGAGAATATACTACATACATATATATGCATAAAATGGACACGCCACACAAGTAAATCAAATAACGCATACCGGAGCTTCCAAACATAAAGGCAAGCTAAGCTAAGCATACCGTATGATCACTAAGCAACAAGCTAAAGATACAACAAATATAAGTTCACCGACGACGATGTGAACAACGCCCATAAGCTACACCCCGAGGGTTAGCTACATCACAAACATACAACGATATATAGAACAATATATAAACATCCAAGGTTAACCCCTTAACCCAAATACCAAAACCGACTACCAATTACCAAAATGAAGATTTGGCCGAACTACATGAGCCTTAGTAAATCCGAATCCACACGAGACTACTATCTTCAATAACACAACAACATCGAGCCTTAGGTTCACTTTTAGTGGCGCTTTCAGCTGCACACATTTACTGACACTTTCAGGAACATTTTTTGATACACTAAAATCCGAGGTGTTACATATAGATATATATATATATAAATATACATATATATATATATGTATATATATATGTATATATGTATATATATATATATAGTGGTAGGATCAAGGAGGAAGTAACCAATCGGGGGAAGCGGGGGAAAGCAAAACTTTTTTTTTTTGTTTTTTGAATAAACTTTATTCACGAACATTATAGATTTGATGAAAATATGAACATTTAATAAAGACACTTTGTGATAAATGTTTTTATTTTGGTGGGAAAACGCTCGAAGAAGTAATATATATAACAATTATCGTGTTTTTCGAGCGTATGTTGAGGTTTTAGATATTGGGGTTTAGATATTAGGGTTTAGATATCAGGGTTTATAGGGTTTAGATATTAGGGTTTAGAAATTTAGGGTTTAGGGTTTAGATTTAGGATTTAGATTGAGTTTTTAACACGAACGATTTAGAGTTTAGGGTTTAGAGTTTAGGGTTTGGGGATCAAACCCTAAAGCCTAAACTCTAAATCGGGCTAAATTTTACTTCACAAAACATGTAACAACCCAACCCGTTGTCTAACCGAAAACGCGGAATAATTTTTTTTTTATACAGATAGGGTGCGCGGCGCGCAACCCTCCTTGTGCGCGGCGCACACAAGGCCATTCAGCTTCTGTCCAGATTTTACGTTTTTGCGTTAAAGATCTAACGCTTCCTGACACTTTTAGACTAAACGGTTTTCGCAACACATTATAATAAGTAAAACTCACACGTTTTTATAATAAAACAACTTTTACGACGCCGGGCCCACATCGGCTCGTTTTACGAATTAAGTACGAAATACAATTTTCGACTATATATTTTTTTAACACCAAATAAAAGCCGAGCATGGAGATTGGGGATACGCTACCCAATCCTAATCAAATCCAAAAGCAAGTCTTCTAAAGCAAACTACGCGAGTCCACCAGTTTCCACGCTTACCCGAGCCACCGCATCCATGCAAATCTATAAAAAATGTAAACAACGAGAGGGTAAGCTAAAACTTAGTGAGTGAGAATATACTACATACATATATATGCATAAAATGGACACACCATACAACAATAATCAAATAGCACATACCGGAGCGTCCAAGTATAAGACTAGCAATCTAAGCATACCGTTCGTCCGCTATACAATAAGCTATTAATCAACAAGTAAGTTCACCAACGACGCTATGAACAACACCAACGAGCTACACCCGGAGGGCTACCTACATCACAACAATATGATGATATATATATAATAACAAAGCGTACAACGCCCAAGGTTAACCCCTTAACCCAATACCAAAAGTCAATTACCACAATGAAAATTGGCCGAACTACACGAGCCATAGTAAATCCGCATCCACACGAGACTACTATCTTCATTACCGCAACAACATCAAGGTTGGCCGAACTACACGAGCCTTAGTGAATCCGCAACCACACGAGATCACTACCTCAATAAGATGACCGAAACTACACGCGCCATCGTGAATCCGCATCCACACGTGATTCACTTCCCAAATCAAAACCCACATCATCGAGGTTACTCAACCGCAACTCAATACCAATCCCACTACATCGGGATTATATAACTCCACATCACAAGTCCATGTGATAACGTATACACAAAGTGTGCACCTCGCCAAAGGTGGTCAACCAAGACACACAACCGTGCCCATTGGACCTATACACAAGTCCATCAAATCCACCTATATGTGAAGTGAGCTCTATAGCCGAGAATCACTTCACTCGACCCGCACCCATCCTATACATACATATGCACATAGGATATTAACACTCACCTTGTCGTCTTGATGAATGCTACCGAAATCCGCAACTCGCCGATGGAATGTACCTATTCCAATATCACAATACAAGTAACACACTTAGAGTGGATTTACAAACCAACTCAAAACGACACTTAGTGCAATTTCGACCAATTACACTTCCAAGAACAAAACGCGCCCAAACTAACCAATAATCACTAACACAAGTGAAAATGGTCCTAATACGCCAATTAAACCCAAACACAAGTGTTAAACACTTATCATTCTCAAAATCACCCATAAACTCTAATTTTGACTCAATTCAAAATTAGTCATTCAAATACACTAAAATGGTTTCCAACACTTCCATAATCACCAAACCTAGTGATTAAACCCAATTCCAAGTCCTAAATCATGGCCAAGTCGGTTTTCAACCCAAAACCCACCAACAATAACAATAAACCAGATTACTAGCAACACTAAACTCACTTCATGAGTTTAAATGGGTTTCTCAACAATTTAAGTTCAAACCCTAACTTTGAATATCAAATCAAACATTGAAATTCGGAGTTAGAACTTAACACAACAACCAAAACGTAGCTAGGAATGAGGTGAACAACTTTAACACTCGAACTTTTGATCAATTCAAGCTTCTTCTTCTCCAAAACACCACTTCTCTCTCTAGAACTCTCCCTCTCTCTCTAAGATAGTTGAGAGTGTTTGTGGATGTGAAATGTGATCCAAAATTGGATCCAAACCAGCTGATAAGCTCTCAGATTCGTCCTCAAGTGAAAAGACCAAAAAGCCCCTCATTAAACTCTAATTAAAACAAAACATAAAAACTGTCCCAGGTGGGGTGCGCAGCGTGCACCCTTGACCTTGTGCGGCGCGCACAGAGGCCAGAACAGCCTACCAGTTTAATAATTTGTTCCACGCTTCACCCACTTAAGTACACCATAAATACTCTATGTACAATCAATATTAGGGTCTTACAACTCTACCCCACTTAGAATCGATCACGTCCTCGTGATCCTCGTCACGTAACCAATCGGACCCACACTCAATGGTCCTCAAACATACGTTCCAAACCAACTTCTACCACAATTATCATAAACTCGAAGATTATTCCATTTACCAATTACACCCATGCACGCATTCCGGAACATGCAATGCACACAACATCCGAAATCTATAACGTTCACTTAGAATACTCGGAATCACCATGTATTCTTCCAACTCCCCTACACAATTCTTCTCAAAGAGTCACCTTTAACAACTAAATTGTCACTCGCAATTTATTAAAATCCACAAATCCGAGCACTAAAACTTGCTCAATCCCTCACATCGGGAAAAACTCAACCAATCTAGTACCGAGATATCAACCCTTAGTGTACCCTTACCAAGTACAATGCTAATAGCAACCAAGTTTCAACCTAAGGTCAACAACCCGAACGATGAAGACCGAACCAAACAAATCCTTACGAATAACACCTACCACTTAACATCCCTTGTAGTGCGCAACACGACCAATACGCAACTATCATAAAGTCGTAAGCAAACGACTAAATCCGCTAGCGTCCAAAACGACTATGGCAACGCAAATCCCAAGGTGTACAAAATCGACTATTGTCACACCCGTAACAACATGTGAGCGAAACACGGCTATCGCATCACTAATCACGCAACATGGTCCTCACGACCCCACCATTGGTGTATAAAACAACCAATAGTTCTCAACACAAACCACATGAAGGCTGGCCGAAACTACACACGCCTTAGTGAATCCGCACCACACGCGACTCACCACCTCCACCGCAACAACAATCGAGATTGGCCGAACTACACGCGCCCTAGTGAATTCGAACTACACGAGAGTCACTATCCTAACAGAATGACCGCATCCACACGTGTCATTGTGAATCCGAACTACACGAGACTCACTTCCTCAATATAATGACTGCATCCACACGTGTCATTGTAAATCCGAACTACACGCGACTCACTTCCACAATAAGATGACTGAACTACACGCGTCATCGTGAATCTGCAACCACACGTGATTCACCTCCCAAATCTCAACACAGGAATGGTACTCCCATTCCCCATCGGTACTCGCATTTCCCGATAACGTTATACCATACCGATATAACACTACTCCCATGGTGAAGTTAGCGGACCACGTCAACGGCCGTAACCCACCAATCACACACGCTTTTTTGGCCTCATACAACGAGTAGTGTAACATCGCGCACTGCTACACCATAGTGAATCCTAACGGATTACACTAACCATCCATCCCGAACAAATATCCATTAGTGTACTTAACACCGCGTAACACTAACCACCAGGTGGTGTCTTAACACCGCTACTAAACCACCCAAGTAAATCCATCACACATTTACGCGCATCATACGTATGCGTACACAATGCCAACAGAATAAAGCAAGAACTCCTATATCGCACATAGGCACAAAACAATAATTCTCTATAAGAGAATTCGACACACACACACACATCCCTTAATCAAGGGATTTCACCTTGCTCGTCAAATATGTCCATTATCTCTCAATGAGATTCACCACATTACCACTTCGGTGATAATTTAAATTCAAAACCATAAGTACAATTTACTCCAAATCGTACTTTTACCACAATCGACCAACGTAGGTCTCAGCGCTAGCTCCGAATCCATACGAGCATCACCCAATATCAATACACTAGAACATATTCGTGCGAGAGTTCAAACTCCCCCACTTAGAACTCCGTTCCATAACCACATCACGATACCTTACTCCAACCTTGAGCACACGAAGGATTTTAACCTATCCTTAACCATTTTGAACGAAGAGTTTGCCACAATTACACAAACTTAAATCTTCGTAATCTTCCGATTACTCTAGCTTGTCAAATTTCCACCTAGTCACTCATGTACCTAAGGGTTTCTCTCCGGTACCCTAAGTACAATGTAACCGCAACACCATCGGAGTCGAGTACCACGCTAGTAGGTATGAAAGAGGCACCTAACATTGCGTCACGTAGACTCCATTACCAACATACATCGAGATCAAACACTCGATCTTTCGAGTTTTATCCACCCGTCGAACCTCATAGTTCAACAATTTCAACTCAAAAGCGAACACACGCTTAACATCCGAACACCAAAGCCCATACCCATGGCTTGGTAGTAACTTTTCCCTACTCTAAGGAATGCTTGGTTGCACCAAGTCTTACGCCCTTCGCCCATCAATCAAAACATCACCGTAGGGTACTTCCATTAGGAACGTCACCCATAACAATACTATGCACAACACAAGGCATCTAACAAACCCGAACTCAATCGGCACACGATAAATAATCAAAAGACATATTCATTAAAATGAAACGTACCTTAACGTCTCCTTGCCGCACCCGTCCCTGCTAACTCGGGACACTCCGACTTACGATGTCCTTCCTCTTGGCAATTGAAGCATACCGTGCCATCACCCTTTGGCACCGAACATTCCCAAGACTTGTGACCCTCACGCCATAATTGTAACACCTAGACGCACTAGAATCTGATATACTTATCCGTATACCACCCATGCTCACACTTGCACCCCTAGCTCTCTTACTTGGAGCGCCATATGAAACAACCCTTCTCTCACTTGAAAGTTCGCCAATCTTCGATCGCGAATACGACTCAAAACCCCTAGCCATGTTGAATAAATTTGCAAACGAGTTCACTTGACCAACACTAATCTTGCCCTGCAAGTCATCATTCAAGGTTCGATAGAAATCTTCCATCAACATACGATCATTCCCAATATACTTCGGGCAAAAACGAGCCTTGGCCATAAAGGTCGTCTTGAGAGTATTCAAGTCCATAGATCCTTGTTATAAATTTCACAACACATTAACATTTCTGATAAATCGGCTGAAGTTCGGAACTCCTAGAAGAATTCCTTCTTAAAATCGTCCCACGATAACCCCATAAACGCTTCTCCACCGACAAGATCAATCTTACCATCCAACCAATCCTTCGACCTACCCCGGAACAAACTAGTAGCGAGTCTCGTCTTTTTCTTGGGAGGGCATTCAATAGTGCGAAAACACCATTTGACATCCGAGATCCATGTTGTGCTAACCAAAGGATCCGATTTTCCGTCGTACATCGGGGGTTTAGTCCTCATGAAGCTCTTAAGACAACGCTCCATTTCTCCACTACTTTGAAATTCGGAATACTTCCTATCCATTTCTTCTCGAAACGCACTCATTTGCTCAGCAACAGCGGCCGCAACTCTAGCATTAAACTCCTCGTCATTCGTCTCTATCTCGTTTCGTGTCGTCATTCTAAAGAATGCAAAACGATTAGTCCACGAACGTATAAAACCACACACATAACACCGCCCTATTTTGCTAAACACTCATCGTACATCACTTGTTAGACACGATTTGCACCCGTAATAAGGTTTGCAAGTCCTTATTACGCACACACACCATATCAACTCGTTAGTACAACGACTATCTTGCTCGATGATATTCGCAACGCAAACATAAATACAAACACAACGCAAAAGTATATTAATAATATTCGCATATTAATATGACCGTTAGTCCACCTACAAACTAAGGCACTAACCGTATTTTCCATTCCGACCCGTAATCCTACAAGTCCCGCAACAAATAAGCACACACAAAAGTCTAAGTCTAGGCACCTATCTCAAGTTACCTAAATCTCTTAGACCATGCTATGATACCACTTGTAACAACCCAACCCGTTGTCCAACCAAAAATGCGGAATAATTTTTTTTTTATACAGATAGGGTGCGCGGCGCGCACAAGGCCATTCAGCTTCTGTCCAGATTTTACGTTTTTGCGTTAAAGATCTAACGCTTCCCGACACTTTTAGACTAAACGGTTTTCATAACACATTATAATAGGTAAAACTCACATGTTTTATTAATAAAACAAGTTTTACGACGCCGGGCCCACATCGGCCCGTTTTACGAATTAAGTACGAAATACAATTTTTGACTATATATTTTTTAAACACCAAATAAAAGCCGAGCATGGCGATTGGAGACACGCTACCCAATCCTAATCAAATCCAAAAGCAAGTCTTCTAAAGCAAACTACGCGAGTCCACTAGTTCCCACGCTTACCCGAGCCACCGTATCCATGCAAATCTCTAAAAAATGTAAACAACGAGAGGGTAAGCTAAAGCTTAGTGAGTGAGAATATACTACATACATATATATGCATAAAATGGACATGCCACACAATAATAATCAAATAGCACATACCGGAGCGTCCAAGTATAAGACTAGCAATCTAAGCATACCGTTCGACCGCTATACAATAAGCTATTAATCAACAAGTTCACCAACGGCGCTATGAACAACACGAACGAGCTACACCCGGAGGGCAAGCTACATCACAACAATACGACGATACATATATAATAATAAAGCGTACAACGCCCAACGTTAACCCCTTAACCCAATACCAAAAGTCAATTACCACAATGAAGATTGGCCGAACTACACGAGCCATAGTAAATTCGCATCCAAGCGAGACTACTATCTTCATTACCGCAACAACATCGAGGTTGGCCGAACTACACGAGCCTTAGTGAATCCGTAACCACATGAGATCACTACCTCAATAAGATGACCGAAACTACATGCTCCATCGTGAATCCGCATCCACACGTGATTCACTTCCTAAATCAAAACTCACATCATCGGGGTTACTCAACCGTAACTCAATACCAATCCCACTACATCGGGATTATATAACTCCACATCACAAGTCCATGTGATAACGTACACACAAAGTGTGCACCTCACCAAAGGTGGTCAACCAAGACGCACAACCGTGCCCATTGGACCTATACACAAGTCCATCAAATCCACCTATATGTGAAGTGAGCTCTATAGCCGAGAATCACTTCACTCGACCCGCACTCATCCTATACATACATATGCACATAAGATATTAACACTCACCTTGTCGACTTGATGAATGCTACCGAAATCCGCAACTTGCCGATGGAATGTACCTATTCCAATATCACAATACAAGTAACACACTTAGAGTGGATTTACAAACCAACTCAAAACGACACTTAGTGCAATTTCGACCAATTGCACTTCCAAGCACAAAACGCGCCCAAACTAACCAATAATCACTAACACAAGTGAAAATGGTCCTAATACGCCAATTAAACCCGAACACAAGTGTTAAACACTTATCATTCTCAAAATCACCCATAAACCCTAATTTTGACTCAATTCAAAATTAGTCATTCAAATACACTAAAATGGGTTCCAACATGTGATGACCCGTCCAAATTCACTTGGACGAATACATCATTCATTGATTTCATAGTGAGGTTTTGACCTCTATATGATACGTTTTGTAAACATTGCATTCTTTTGAAAAGGCACACCATAAATGAATATATAAATCTAAGGTTTTCAACGTCTGATGATTTCTACATATAAACAATCGCCGTATATAATAGTTTTTAACAATACACGCATTGACAATACAGTCAAATGATTTTGTGAATGCAAAGTTTTCTCGAATAAAGCATGTATGAATCCATGCACATAGCTTGTATAACGTATAAGGAAACAGCGGAAGACTTCTAGGAACCTGAGAATAAACATGCTTAAAAGTGTCAACACAAAGGTTGGTGAGTTCATAATTTTAATGTTGCGCATAATCTGTATATAAAGGTGGATCACAAGATTTCAGTTGTTTCATCCGAAACGTTTATCAAAAGATTCTACGAAATTGAGTACCCTGGTAACTAAACTTTAACGTTATAATAAGTACCCCTGTTTTAACATACATGCAACCAACATGTACAATACACGCAATCCAACGTGTACTAAACTCAAATAGCATACGTCTGTTTTATAGTTCAGGCTAGGGTTTTTATACCTGGAACAGACGGGGATGTCAAGCCCTATGGATCCATATAAAACTACTCGTGCCCACCAGTTCTTATAACTGGCAGTTACTAGTTACCAAAGTTAAGGGATTTTCGGTTCAAACTCAGTGTAGAATTTAGTATGTACTTGTGTCCATTGCGTTTAAAATAAAGTGCATGTATTCTCAGCCCAAAAATATATAATGCAAAAGCATTTAAAAGGGGAGCAAATGAAACTCACCTTAGCAGCACATAAGGTCATTCATCGAAATGTGATCGAAACTCGGAATGCAAAGTAATCATAGATTTCAACCTGGAGAACATATGTTGGTCAATAAATGTCTAACAGGCTAGGTCGGGTCATAGCGTATCACAATCCTAATGCTCGAGACCGACATGCAAAAGTTAACAAAAGTCATCTCAAAAGTCAACCTGACCCAATATGATCTTTAAATCTATACATGTTTATTATCATAGTATAAGTCTTGATAATTGAACGAATTTATAGTTTATCAAACTCAAAATATTATTTATTTCAGGAGCTATATTATATTTGAATTATCATGGCAATCGAAAATATTTTATTATTTCACATAGTTTTCCATTACTTGTAAAATCAGATTATAGTGTTTATAAAGCTTTAAAACATGATAAGACAGTCAACTTTGACAATTGCTCAACAAGACGAGACGTGCCTTATATAGAAATTCATTTACTCGATTAGTAATATTTGAAAATCCAATTTATCAATCTCATAGACAAGTTGTTTAAATATTAATTTACAGTTTCAAACACAATTTCAATTAACGTTAACCATAATTCAGTTGACCATATCTTTTAATCCGTTCATCGAAATCACGCGATTTCTAAATGAAAAGTTAATAATTTTTCTCCAGCTTTTCAAAAACATGCATATCATATACTTTATATCAGTAGCATATGTATCAAATTCGTGATTCATCATAAACTATCTAACGACAAAATTAAAGCATACAAGCATGCATAAAAATATATACTCGAGCACTAGACATGGATACACTATTAATATATAAAAGATAAGATATGAATGCTCACGTATCAATATTGTGATTCAATATTGTAGGAAAGTACGCAGACGCAACGGAGATGATAAACATTAGTTTGATCTCACGAGCAATACCTTCGAACCATACCCATCACCTCCTTAGTTATAACCCATAATTTCCTTAGCTTTGACTCACTCAAAAACCATTTTTGAAATCGTTTGAACATGACCTCGTCGTAGTATTTTATGTATAATACTAATTAAAATAATATTAATACTACTGATAATAATAATAAGATTAATAATATTATTAATCTTAATAATAATAATAATAATAATAATAATAATAATAATAATAATAATAATAATAATAATAATAATAATAATAATATATTATAGAGCAGAAGAAAAATGAGAAGAGAAGTGAATGAATTCGGAGCAAAAACTGCGAGCTTTATAGATGTGGCCTGGAACTGAACCCCATGCGATCGCATGGGTTCCATGCCCATTTGCCATGCGATCGCTTGGCCAGCTGGTACGCACCCACTTCGTTTTGTTTTCTTGTTTGTCGACATATTTTTCACTGTAGCAATAGTGTTTACTGTAGCAAATAGTGGTTTACTGTAGCAAATAGTATTTACTGTAGCAAAGTCATTTTTATTATAGCAAATAGTGTTTTACTATAGCAAAGTCATTTTTACTGTAGCAAATAGTGTTTTACTGTAACAAAGTCGTTTTTTACTGTAGCAAATAGTGATTTTCGAAAACACTGTAGTTTTTCGGGTATTGTAGCAATTCGAAAATACTGTAGTAAATTAGTGTTTTACTTGTTCATCTTAAACGTTTTAGTTAACTTATCTAAATATCAATCGAATCAATAAACGAATATTACTATCGTTTACTAAATAACTTGAAATTATATATATTTATATATCTTTATTTAATATACATAAATCAGTTTTTAAATTCACATTGCAAGTTATTTATGAATACTTAATATTCCAACTTATTGTATATATATTACAAATAGATGTTCGTGAATCGTTGGTCAATAGTCAAAGGTTAACTGAATATATAACATTAGTTCAAAAATTTTGAGAATCAATATTACAGACTTTGCTTATCGTGTCAAAATCATATAAAGATTAAGTTTAAATTTGGTCAGAAATTTCCGGGTTGTCACAGTACCTACCCGTTAAAGAAATTTCGTCCCGAAATTTGATTGGGATGGTCATGGCTGACAATAAATATGTTTTCATGACGAATACAAGCTGAAAATTAGAGTTTTATCTTCATTGAGTAATATAGATAAAACAATTCGATTTTGTGAAGAGTACGAGTGAAGTTATCACAAAAGAGTGAAATGAATAAATGTAGATTCGTCATATCTTTTGACGTAGATAGGATTGATTTCCGGAGTTCAAGGGATTTAGAGAAAATCTTCGTAATAAGATTTGATTCTTCAGAAATTAAGGAAATTAGGATCTTCTTTGGTTAAATGCAATAATCTGTTTCGATTGCTCTGTCGGATATTTTACTATAAATTCACTCCCTTCGTTTCCTTATTTCCACAGATCACATCTTCTATTCTTTCTCTCTCAATTCATACTTTAAAGTATTCGTTAATATGCTCTATCCAGTTCTGATTCTTGATATACTCCTAACTTTCATATCTGTCATTCTTCTTTTTCATCTACCGCTGGAAGAATCTATTTACTTCTGCTATACTCTTGGTTTTATAGTGTTTTTAGTTCTCCCGTGTCTTTATATTGCTATATACATCGATATACACGATTTGTAATTTCTGGGTTGTTGCTGAGCTTTATATCTTCCCTTATATTTCGATGTCTCTGCTTCTGTCTTTCTATAATCATTGACATCCACAGTTAATGCTCTCTTCTATTTGCTGCGATTTATACTTCCATTTCTATTTCAGAGCTTCATGCTTTTGTTTTCTTCTTCTTCCCGACTTCAAGTCAAGCGAATAATGGTCCAGAATTCGTAGGTATTGAGTTTCGAATGATCATATATACAAAGCAGAAAGGAAAGGTAATAGCACGATTTAATTTGTCAAATTACCACAATATCTGGAAAAGACCGAATCATCAAGAAAAATATTTTCTTGATATGTTTAGAGGTTATATAGAATGAAAGAGTTATGTAACATGGTTCATGATGAGAATATGATCTGTGAACTTTTATCACGTTCCATTAGAAACTCATCATGACTTACTGTAATATAATCACGTTGATCAAGTGTCATTATATTATGCTAATTCATGCTTCAGTTCCCAACACTACTTCAAAAATATTAATAATTTAAACTCGAAGGTTTACAGAATATAGAAACTAAACAGTTTCTTTTATGATGTAATACAGATAACGTGAGGAGATAATTGATTTCAGATAAGAATAGTTATGAAAATATCTTCAAAAATATCGAGGATATTTATAATGAAAGATACGATGATATCTTAGAATTTCTAATATCGAAGGATGATAAAGAAGATTTGTCCGTAAAGGTTTAGAGTCAGGAACAAGGTATTCGTTAATAACTTCAGCAGATACTGAATCATTTGGATTCTTTGAAGGTGGATTTAGTATTTGTGATTTGTCAACAGTCTCCTTCATAGTTTGCTCAATCCGTTTTTCAGTTCCAAATCTGAGCTTTTTTAACACACCACTCTTTATTATCAAACTTTTGGCCATTAAGACCATTTACAGTTTTGCTGCTTCATCAGCATTCAAATTTATCATAACCGAATCATCGGTTATCATTCCGAGGTGTTTTCAAGAGTTCGAAGAGTTTGAATGGAGATTGTAATTGTCAATATACATATGATGTTTTATAGTCTTGAATGATACGAATATTTTTCTGGGTTTTATGAATAGAAGTGATGTTCTAGCACAGTTTTGAAGTCAAAGTATAGCTTTGAAAGGAGTAGGGATCTGAGAGTGATGATATCGGTTATATCTTGACTTGGATTCTGATATGTTAAAATTAGAATATGTAATTGAATTTGAATGAGTATGGTTGTTTTGATTTCTATGAAAGAATGTATATCGTTGTGAAAGTATTGAGTATAGTTTATGATTTATTGAATCAGAATCGAAGAATGTAACATATTAATTGTGAATTTATATATCTTTCGGGTATTACCTACCCGTTAAAAGTGTCACAAGTAATATTTTGTACCAGAGAATTTTATTACAGTCTTTATGAAAATATATGTATGTATATTTTCTTCAGATGTAATACAGATTTAATGAGTTAATATTATATTAAGCTCATTTGATTTTCGGCTGGATTAGAAATGAATAATCTCTAAAACATTAAAGATTTCATAATCTTCGCGGAGTATTTCACTAATGTAATCAATACTTCGTTATTCAGTTTTATTGATATTTCCTCAGTGAATCATGTTGATGCTTGTGGAATTCTTGCTAACTTCGCAAGGTACGAATGATGTTTTCTGGAAAGTTTCAAGTACATCGAAAATGAGAGTGTAAAATCAAACATGTATTTGAATAATACACTTGATTTATTATGAAATGGAATCTATTAAGTCGAAGCAGAGATTATAGTTAACGATTGTTAAGTCATTAACGAAGGATGTACATCATAGCATATTAATAACATGAACTAACCGAGTAGTTAAGATTCACAAGTAATAGCTTAGTACGAAAAGATTTATTTTGATCTCAAAATTCATATATATATATATATATATATATATATATATATATATATATATATATATATATATATAAAATATACATATAATTTCTTTAGAGGGAATGAGTTAATACTTCATAACTCGTTGATACGATATACGCGTTGTTGATTAGTGATGATGTTTGCGGTGATTATGGATCTGGCGGAGCTTGTGATGTTGTAGATGTTGCTGATGCTGATGATGCTGACAGACGGTGCTGGCGATGCTGACGGTACTGTTGATGCTGCTGGTAAAACAGATCTAGCTTGTAAATCGTGCATCATTCCGATCAGGGTTTTATTTCATCATTTCTATTCTATCACTCATCTGGTTTACAATTAGAACTAGAATAAGTAATCTCTAAAACTTTTAGAAACTACATATTCTCTGTAGAATATTTCTTCGATGAAGTTATGAATGAATACTTCATCGTTTGTTGTTGTTGGTATTCCTTGTTATCTATGATGCGTATGACGTTGATGTTCGAGGTATAGATTGTGATGTTGATGTGTGGGATGCGGATGTTTTTGGTGGTGGTGGTAATGATACTATTGGTGTTGATACTGGTGTTGCAGTTGGTGGTTGTGGGGCTTGTGATGCTTGTAAGTTCTGCATCATATTCTCCAAAGCCAATACTCGAGCGCGAAGGTCGTTGACTTCTTCTATTACACCGGGATGATTGGCGGTTGGAATGAGCGGATGAATAAGATCTAGAAGTTTAGATAATATATAATCGTGGCGAGATACTCTGGAAATGAGAGAGAAAATGGTGTTTCGGACTGGTTCGCCGGTAAGTGCTTCAGGTTCTTCGCCAATAGGGCAATTTGGTGGGTGGAAAGGATCGTCTTCTTCTTGTCACCATTGACTGAGTCGGCTATGAACCTATCCCCAATACATCCAGAATAGATGATGGTTAATGGGTTGATCCATTCTGGTTACGCTGCTTCGGAGCTCAGGTGGATATCCATATCGGAATAGCTGTCGGAATCCGATGAACTTGAACTAGTCGAGGGATCCATCTCGTACGATTAGGGAAATGAATTTCATATGTAATAGATTATAGGATTTAGTTTGGTATTCTCCGATACATAATTTACTTATGTATATATAATACCAAAATTCCATAAATTCCGGAGAAATTTTCGAAAGATGTCAGGAAAAGTTACAGTAGCAGATATGCTAAGATATGAATTAGTCTGTACACTATCTATGCAATAAATGCAGGAAAACGTGTCTAGACTTAAGAATGATAAGCAAGTAATTTCTGACAAGAAATGATAAGCAAAACTCGGTAAAAACAAATACGGTCATAGTCCAGACTCACTAATGCATCCTAACAATTATCAGTTAAACACACTAATGCAAATTCTGGTTCCCTACGACCTCAAGCTCTGATACCAACTGTGATGACCCGTCCAAATCCACTTGGACGAATACATCATTCATTGATTTCATAGTGAGGTTTTGACCTCTATATGATACGTTTTGTAAACATTGCATTCTTTTGAAAAGACACACCATAAATGAATATATAAATCCAAGGTTTTTGACGTCTGATGATTTCTACATATAAACAATCACCGTATATAATAGTTTTAAACAATACACGCGTTGACAATACAGTCAAATAAGATACATGGTGATGATTTTATGAATGCAAAGTTTTCTCGAATAAAGCATGTATGACTCCATGCACATAGCTTGTATAACGTATAAGCAAACAGCAGAAGACTTCTAGGAACCTGAGAATAAACATGCTTAAAAGTGTCAACACAAAGGTTGGTGAGTTCATAGTTTTAATGTTGCGCATAATCTGTATATAAAGGTGAATCACAAGATTTCAGTTGTTTCATCCAAAACGTTTATCAAAAGATTCTACGAAATTGAGCACCCTGGTAACTAAACTTTAACGTTATAATAAGTACCCCTGTTTTAACATACATGCAACCAACATGTACAATACACGCAATCCAACGTGTACTAAACACAAATAGCATACGTCTGTTTTATAGTTCAGGCTAGGGTTTCTATACCTGGAATAGACGGGGATGTCAAGCCCTATGGATCCATATACAACTACTCGCGCTCACTAGTTCTTATAACTGGCAGTTACTAGTTACCAATGCTAAGGGATTTTTGGTTCAAACTCAGTGTAGAATTTAGTATGTACTTGTGTCCATTGCGTTTAAAATAAAGTGCATGTATTCTCAGCCCAAAAATATATAATGCAAAAGTATTTAAAAAGGGAGCAAATGAAACTCACCTTAGCAGCACATAAGGTCATTCATCGAAATGAGATCGAAACTCAGAATGCAAAGTAATCATAGATTTCAACCTAGAGAACATATGTTGGTCAATAAATGTCTAACAGGCTAGGTCGGGTCATAGTGTATCACAATCGTAATGCTCGAAACTGACATGCAAAAGTTAACAAAAGTCATCTCAAAAGTCAACCTGACCCAATATGATCTTTAAATCTATACATGTTTATTATCATAGTATAAGTCTTGATAATTGAACGAATTTATAGTTTATCAAACTCAAAATATTATTTATTTCAGGAGCTATATTATATTTGAATTATCATGGCAATCGAAAATATTTTATTATTTCACATAGTTTTCCAATACTTGTAAAATCAGATTATAGTGTTTATAAAGCTTTTAAACATGATAAGACAGTCAACTTTGACAATTGCTCAACAAGACGAGACGTGCCTTATATAGAAATTCATTTACTCGATTAGTAATATTTGAAAATCTAATTTATCAATCTCATAGACAAGTTGTTTAAATATTAATTTACAGTTTCAAACACAATTTCAATTAACGTTAACCATAATTCAGTTGACCATATCTTTTAATCCGTTCATCGAAATCACGCGATTTCTAAATGAAAAGTTAATAATTTTTCGCCAGCTTTCCAAAAACATGCATATCATATACTTTATATCAGTAGCATATGTATCAAATTTGTGATTCATCATAAACTATCTAACGACAAAATTAAAGCATACAAGCATGCATAAACATATATACTCGAGCACTAGACATGGATACACTATTAATATATAAAAGATAAGATATGAATGCTCACGTATCAATATTGTGATTCAATATTGTAGGAAAGTACGTAGACGCAACGGAGATGATAAACATTAGTTTGATCTCACGAGCAATACCCCCGAACCATACCCATCACCTCCTTAGTTATAACCCATAATTTCCTTAGCTTTGACTCACTCGAAAACCATTTTTGAAATCGTTTGAACATGACTTCGTCGTAGTATTTTATGTATAATACTAATGAAAATAATATTAATACTACTGATAATAATAATAAGATTAATAATATTATTAATCTTAATATTAATAATAATAATAATAATAATAATAATAATAATAATAATAATAATAATAATAATAATAATAATAATAATAATAATAATAATAATAATAATAATAATAATAATAATAATAATATATTATAGAGCAGAAGAAGAAATGAGAAGAGAAGTGAATGAATTCAGAGCAAAAACTGCGAGCTTTATAGATGTGGCCTGGAACTGAACCCCATGCGATCGCATGGGTTCCATGCCTATTTGCCATGCGATCGCTTGGCCTGCTGGTACGCACCCACTTCGTTTTGTTTTCTTGTTTGTCGACATATTTTTCACTGTAGCAAATAGTGTTTACTGTAGCAAATAGTGTGTAATGTAGCAAATAGTGTTTTACTGTAGCAAATAGTTTTACTGTAGCAAAGTCGTTTTTACTGTAGCAAATAGTATTTTACTATAGCAAAGTCGTTTTTACTGTAGCAAATCGTGTTTTACTGTAACAAAGTCATTTTTACTGTAGCAAATAGTGATTTTCGAAAACACTATAGTTTTTCGGGTACTGTAGCAATTCGAAAATACTGTAGTAAATTAGTGTTTTACTTGTTCATCTTAAACGTTTTAGTTAACTTATCTAAATATCAATAGAATCAATAAACGAATATTACTATCGTTTACTAAATAACTTGAAATTGTATATATTTATATATCTTTATTTAATATACATAAATCAGTTTTTAAATTCACACTGCAAGTTATTTATGAATACTTAATATTCCAACTTATTGTATATATATATATATATATATATATATATATATATATATATATATATATATATATATATATATATATATATATATATATATATATATATATATATATATATATATATATATATATATATATATATATATATATATATTACAAATAGATGTTCGTGAATCGTCGGTCAATAGTCAAAGGTTAACTGAATATATAACATTAGTTCAAAAATTTTGAGAATCAATATTACAGACTTTGCTTATCGTGTCAAAATTATATAAAGATTAAGTTTAAATTTGGTCAGAAATTTCCGGGTTATCACAGTACCTACCCGTTAAAGAAATTTCATCCCAAAATTTGATTGGGATGGTCATGGCTGACAATAAGTATGTTTTCATGACGCATACGAGCTGAAAATTAGAGTTTTATCATCATTGAGTAATATAGATAAAACAATTCGATTTTGTGAAGAGTACGCGTGAAGTTATCAAAAAAGAGTGAAATGAATAAATGTAGATTCGTCATATCTTTTGACGTAGATAGGATTGATTTCCGGAGTTCAAGGGATTTAGAGAAAATCTTCGTAATAAGATTTGATTCTTCGGTAATTAAGGAAATTAGGATCTTCTTTGGTTAAATGCAATAATCTGTTTCGATTGCTCTGTCGGATATTTTACTATAAATTCACTCCCTTCGTTTTCTTATTACCACAGCTCACATCTTCTATTCTTTCTCTCTCAATTCATACTTTAAAGTATTCATTAATATGCTCCATCCAGTTCTGATTCTTGATATACTCCTAACTTTCATATCTGTCATTCTTCTTTTTCATCTGCTGCCGGAAGAATCTATTTACTTCTACTATACTCTTGGTTTTATAGTGTTTTTAGTTCTCCCGTGTCTTTATATTGCTATATGCATCGATATACACGATTTGTAATTTCTGGGTTGTTGTTGAGCTTTATATCTTCCCTTATATTTCGATGTCTCTGCTTCTGTCTTTCTATAATCATTGACATCCACAGTTAATGTTCTCTTCTATTTGCTGCGATTTTTACTCCCATTTCTATTTCGGAGCTTCATGCTTTGGTTTTCTTCTTCTTCCCGACTTCAAGTCAAGCGAATAATGGTCCAGAATTCGTAGGTATGGAGTTTCGAATGATCATATATACAAAGCAGAAAGGAAAGGTAATAGCACGATTTAATTTGTCAAATTACCATAATATCCGAAAAAGACCGAATCATCAAGAAAAATATTTTCTTGATATGTTTAGAGGTTATATAGAATGAAAGAGTTATGTAACATGGTTCATGATGAGGATATATTCTGTGAACTTTTATCACGTTCCATTAGAAACTCATCATGACTTACTGTAATATAATCACGTTGATCAAGTGTCATTATATTACTGTAGCAAATAGTGATTTTCGAAAACACTGTAGTTTTTCGGGTACTATAGCAATTCGAAAATACTGTAGTTAATTAGTGTTTTACTTGTTCATCTTAAACGTTTTAGTTAACTTATCTAAATATCAATCGAATCAATAAACGAATGTTACTATCGTTTACTAAATAACTTGAAATTATATATATGTATATATCTTTATTTAATATACATAAATCAGTTTTTAAATACACATTGCAAGTTATTTATGAATACTTAATATTCCAACTTATTGTATATATATATATATATATATATATATATATATATATATATATATATATATATATATGTTCGTGAATCGTCGGTCAATAGTCAAAGGTTAACTGAATATATAACATTAGTTCAAAAATTTTGTGAATCAATATTACAGACTTTGCTTATCGTGTCGAAATCATATAAAGATTAAGTTTAAATTTGGTCAAAAATTTTCGGGTTGTCACACAACACTTCCATAATCACCAAACCTAGTGATTAAACCCAATTCCAAGTTCTAAATCATGGTCAAGTCGGTTTCCAACCCAAAACCCACCAACAATAACAATAAACCCGATTACTAGCAACACTAAACTCACTTCATGAGTTTAAATGAGTTTCTCAACAATTTAAGTTCAAACCCTAACTTTGAATATCAAATCAAACATTGAAATTCGGAGTTAGAACATACCATAACAACCATAACGTAGCTAGGAACGAGATGAACAACTTTAACACTCGAGCTTTTGATCAATTCAAGCTTCTTCTTCTCCAAAACGCCACTTCTCTCTCTAGAACTCTCCCTCTCTCTCTAAGATAGTTGAGAGTGTTTGTGGATGTGAAATGTGATCCAAAATTGGATCCAAACCAGCTGATAAGCTCTCAGATCCGTCCTCAAGTGAAAAGACCAAAAAGCCCCTCATTAAACTCTAATTAAAACAAAACAGAAAAACTGTCCCAGGTGGGGTGCGCGGCGTGCACCCTTGACCTTGTGCGGCGCGCGCAGAGGTCAGAACAGCCTGTCAGTTTAATAATTCGTTCCACGCTTCACCCACTTAAGTACACCATAAATACTCTATGTACAATCAATATTAGGGTCTTACAAAACATGAAGAAAAAAAACGTTAACATTCTTCACGATCAATATTATCTTGAATGTTATTTTTTTCGATCGTTTTCCCGTCTAAATAATAATATTCATCACGAAGTGTTTTTCTAAATGTTCATATTTTCGTGTGATCTTGATGCCTGAAATTTTTTTTTCCAAAAAAAACGAAAAAAAAATTTGCTTCCTACCGCTTCCCCCGATTGGTTACTTCCCCATTGATCCTGCCCTTATATATAAATATATATATATATATATATATATATATATATATATATATATATATATATATATATATATATATATATATATAGTAAAGGGATCAAATTAGAACTTTTTTTGTGTGAGAAGCCTGAGAACTCCAAAAAAACCAAAATACACTGAAATTCGAAAAAAATGGAGGGGGGGGGAGGTGAAATTCGAACAAAAATGGTGAAAGTCGAACAAAAATAAAATGGCGGGCGAACAAAAAAGTGAAATTCGAACAATTTTGTGTTCTACATTTTTCAAATTCAAACAAAAATTTGTAGAACACGTGAAATTCGAACAAAAAAATTGAAATGCGAACAATTTTGTGTTCTACATTTTCGTAATTCGAACAAAAAAAAATTTTGCTCGCCCGTTTTTTTTTTGCTCGAATTCCTTGTTTTTTGCTCGCTCGCCACTTTTTTTGCTCGAATTTCAGTGTATTTTGATGTTCCTAGAGTTCTCATACTAAAAAAGTTCTCACTGGATCCTCTCCCTATATATAGTAAAGGGATCAAATGAGAACTTTTTTACCCTGAGAACTCCAAAATACACTGAAATTCGAACAAAAAAGGGCGGGCGAACAAAAATGTGAAATTCGAACAAAAATGGTGAAATTCGAACAATTTTGTGTTCTACATTTTTCAAATTCGAACAAAAAAATGTAGAACAAGTGAAATTCTAACAAAAAAATGAAATTCGAACAATTTTGTGTTCTACATTTATGTAATTCGAACAAAAAAAAAATCTCGCCCGTGTTTTTTTTGCTCGAATTCCTTGTTTTTTGCTCGTCCGCCACTTTTTTTGCTCAAATTTCAATGTATTTTGAAGTTCCCAGAGTTCTCACACTAAAAAAGTTCTCACTGGGTCCTCTTCCTATATATATATATATATATATATATATATATATATATATATATATATGTCGGATTTAAGTATTTAAAATTGGTATAGATTAATCTTTTTTTAGGTGTATATGATATGTTTAAGTATTTAAAATAGACATATATGATATTATCTTCTTTAAATGGGTAAATATATGACTTTAAAGTCTAAGGCCACTCTCTATCGTAACTAAACTATTCATCCTTTTAACCTTCCACATCAGCGCCACATCGACACCAATATCCTATAACTAACTCATAACTAAACACTCCCTATCATGGCTAAAACAATACTCCTCTTAATATACAACGTACAACCAATAAAGCATCAAGTCCAACAATAAAAAGCCACTGGGATCCACAATTCCTATAACTAACCAAAACTCTTCCATTAAATCCATGGTGAGTGCGGGTAACTAATGCGGGTAACTAAGCCGTCCTATGGTTCATTCCGGGTAACTACGGGTAATGAGCGGGTAATGAGCGGGTAACTAACTATAAGGAGTGGTCTAAGAAGGCTATATATGATAAAAATCCTAAAATTTAAATTAATGTAAATTTAAATGGGGGATATAATCCTACTCTTTGTAATTGTAATTTGGTTGTTGT